>NC_063211.1:957206-1037206 GCF_017589495.1 Alosa alosa | reverse complement strand
TATTATTAAAACTCATAGGCAAAGTGAAACCAACTTCACCGTAGTCTCATAGTCAACGACAAAACAGTTCTACACAGTTAATTACTTTCACTATTGACTGACAAGGGGTTAGGGTTACCAACGAAAACATTCATTTCTTGGTCAGTGGCGTAATGAATTTTAGATGGTGGAAGATAGCGATTTTTTGGATCATGCACCAGATCACACCTTCTGCCACACCCCTGGGCGCAAGGTTTAAAGGGACACCAGGCAACGTTTTCGTGTTAATTACTCATCTTCGTAAGTCGGTATATGGTTAAACTAGATGTACCGCAGAGCGGTACAAAATATGACCGCCGCCCAGTCCAGCACATTTTTTTCACAAAAATAAATCACGCTGAAAGGCCTATATGATTCTAACTGTCTCACTAAATTGCATTATCCACACTCAATTCTCACTGGTATCTGCTAGACAACAAGTACCAAAACATGAGACATCCTACACTTTCAATTTCGTGCAGTTTTGACCATGTCAGCCTGAGATATTTTGGTGAAAACACCTAATTTTTTGCTTTTTAATTTTTAACTAGACAAAAAAAAGGTGGACCTCCTAGGCCCTACGGTTCTCGAGATATTCACAGAAAACTGTCTCCGGCCACCTACAGGCCAGTTGGTGTATAGTAACATAAATTAATTTATTGTGTGGCCCCCATGAGCGGAATTCGGAAACTTGGCGTGCATTCACAGGGTGTCATAATGATCCTACACTTCCAATTTCGTGCAGTTTTGACTATGTTAGGTCACAGATACCTGCGATTACAACACCTCATTTTTACTTTTTTGTGTTTAACTAGGTGGCGCTATACATGAAATGAGTGGTTATGGAGTGGGTTGACATGGCCCCTTGAGATCAACATACAAAAAGAAATGGTCCTCCTAAACCTTACGGTTCTCGAGATATTCACAGAAAACTGTGTCTGCCCTACCCTCCTTTCAGGGGGTGCAGTCCAGCGGGGGGGCTACAGAGATCAAAACGAAAAACGATGGTTCCATGCTATCCATATGGGGTTACATGCCCACCAAGTTTCGTCTACCCCGGTCTTACAGTGTCCCGGGAATCCTTGACGGAAATTTGGACATGCGGACAAATCTGACATTTGGACATTTGGACAAATCTGACTAAACTTCGCTGCGCGGCGGTCATAATGACTCATTACAGGGCGAATGAAGACTCTCTCGCCCGCCCCTACTGCCTGTAGGAAGAATATCCCGCTTGCAAGTTCAGTGTATCATACCCGGCGACCGAAGCAGTTTCAGTTTCCATCCTGCATCCACAGCACAGAGGGAGGCTAACGAAACGCTAGCGATTGTTGCAAACGTGTGTATAATGGCAGAGCCTGCGAAGAAGCAGCGAAAACCCTTGATGGAAGACGCAAAGAAAAGGAAAAGAGCTTCAGACCGAGCGAGGGGGAGTTTCATAGAGCAAAAGCATCAGGCTTGCCTGGTGTCCCGTTAATAAAAGTGGAGCACATGGAGCCAAATCCGCCACTGAATGGGTGTAAGATAACAATAAGCTAGAACTAAAAAATATGAACATTTCCCCTATCCTGGCATCTCTACACTGGCTGCCTGTTAAAAGTCGCATTGACTTCAAAATATTACTTCTAACATACAAAGCCATTAATGGCCAGGCACCAGAATATATCTCCTAGTCCCATATAACCCACCCAGACTGCTACGATCACAGAATACTGGCCTTCTTCCATTCCAATTCCAAGAATCTCAAAAACTACAGTAGGAGGCAGAGCTTTCAGCTATCGCGCACCCCTCCTCTGGAATAATCTCCCTTCCTCAATTCGACTAGCAGACACCCTCCCTATTTTTAAGTCTAGACTTAAAACATACCTCTTTTCTGCCTCCCATAGTTAGGTATGGTGCGGTGTGGAACTTCACCCACCTCAGGGATTTTGGAATGGACCACCCTGCTGAGTCGTCGTGTGACTGGCACCCCAGTCGCGCGTGCGATGGTGGTCACTGACCATACCTGCGCTGGTGTCGACTACCCCTCACCATGCCTTAGTTATGCTGCTATAGCATAGTGCTGTCATGGACTTTTCATGTGTCACGCCGTACAACCCCCCCTCTCCCCTTCTCTCTCTCTCAACTCTCCCTCTCTTCCCTATTCTCACTATGATATACTGTAACAATATATAGTACCACTAATTACTTATTGACATTAACCATTTGGATTTTCAGTAATACTAACCCACTCTACATCTCTCTTTCTTCCCCTTACTGTACCTCACTTGTGAGGTATATCATCACCAGTCATCAACCATCCATGTGTTGGCCCTCCTCTCACCCATCTCACCTGAAGTCCCATCCTCGACTGCCCTATTACTGTCCCCCTATCTGGACTCCTGGCCCGTACAGCCTAGCGACCCATCACCTGCCTATGACAATTCTGCCCGGATTCCTGGCCCGTCTGCCGACCCACCACATGCCCCTTGACAACTTCCTTCCTCTGGACAAATCCAACACTGGACTATTTGAACTTTCTGTCACTAAATCAGGATTAATGAATTATCAAACCGGTTAAGTAATCATCCCACCTCTTGTAACTTTCAGCTGAAGTGCTTTTAACACCATGTCTTATTCTTTACACCTGACTGTCATATGCATTTGTCATTGTTTACAGACCTTACTGTCCTGTATTGACCCTTGGCAGATGGGTCAGGCCCTTGAGTCGTGGATCTGCTCGAGGTTTCTTCCTATATGTATCTCCAACTCTAGGGAGTTTTTCCCCTGTTACCCCGGTTACCCTGTTACCCCGGTTACCCCGGTTACCCACGGGCCTCTCTTGCTTTTCTTTTCTTCCTTTCTTCCCTTCTTTCTCTGATTGCCTACATCCTGTAAAGCGCCATGATACATGTGTAATGTTTTGGCGCTCTATAAGCACAATAAGCTAAGCTTTGGGTAACGCTTTGCACCAAGCGTCGGGTACACGATAGGGGCCTGAGAGTGTGCATCTCACCTCGGTTCTCTTTGACAATCAAGTCAATGACAGCCCTGGAGTCGCACACTTTCTTTTCAGCCTCTTCAGTAAGCTGCACACACACACACACACAGAGAGAGAGAGAGAGAGAGAGAGAGAAAAGAGAGAGAGTTTACTTTCAAGTACTGTGAAGTGAATGCATTCTCTATGTAGTCTGGACATCTGTCTCTGTGTGAAAGTAGCAGGTCAGCTGGTCTGTACCTTAATCTTTAAGAGGCCTTTTCCCAATCTGACCAGGTCTTCAGTGGTGAGGCTTTCTCCATCCAGAGCGATGTACTGCAAGACAGAAAGGAATATAACCCATATTAACTTGCAATTGCATAAACAAACCCTTGAATGGGTAAATGAATGATTGGAAAAGATTTGGCTAAGTGAAAAAAATAAACTAGAGAATAAATAATGAACAAATAAACTAGAGAACGAATAAATCAGTAAGAGAATGGATGAATGTATAACCCCACAAACCTGTGTTGGTTCCTTCCAGGTTGTCTGGGCACTATGTATTGGTTAAGGCAGAGTGCAAATCACTGGTACACACACAGAGCACAAACTAGACATAAAGCACTGAGCATGCTGAAAAGGATACGCAGAAAACAATGGAAGAGTTGGGTATGACCAGCAGTCTCCTTCCATCACTGCAAAATATGAAAGACCTTTCTGTGTTAAGATAAGCACCTTGCTTCTTCTGGTGCAGAAAAATCATGCTAGGCCTATTTTTAATTCTGTTTCATCACATTGAATCTGATGCCTTACTGATTCGGACTGATTGATAAAATATGTATTATTTTTTAGTCCAGTACAAGAATATTACATAACCTATTATGTACCAGATATCTCTGGAGACAGTTTGTTTTAGATATAAACATAAATACCGAGGTCGACGAAGTCGTTGTTGCGGAGCACATTTTTGATTGGCTCGTCCAGATTCAGCGGGGCACCGTCAATGCACCGTCTCAGCTTGAACTTGCCCTGTGCGGCACCACGACGTGCGATGGCGTCTTGTCCCAGCTTGAGGAGGGATTCACCGCACATCAGCGCAACCCACTCACCTTTGACGTTAACACTGACTCGCAACATGATGCTAGTGAGAAAAGGAAAGACAGAGATATGAAATAGGAAATGGAAAACAGAACGTGAGAGGGGAAGTGACAAACATAGTACACTTCAGATGACAGTAATGTCAGAACGTGAGAGGGGAAGTGACAAACATAGTACACTTCAGATGACAGTAATGTCAGAACGTGAGAGGGTAAGTGACAAACATAGTACACTTCAGATGACAGTAATGTCAGAGCGTGAGAGGGTAAGTGACAAACATAGTACACTTCAGATGACAGTTATGTCAGAGCGTGAGAGGGTGAGTGACAAACATAATACACTTCAGATGACAGTAATGTCAGAGCGTGAGAGGGTAAGTGACAAACATAGTACACTTCAGATGACAGTAATGTCAGAGCGTGAGAGGGTAAGTGACAAACATAGTACACTTCAGATGACAGTAATGTCAGAGCGTGAGAGGGTAAGTGACAAACATAGTACACTTCAGATGACAGTAATGTCAGAACGTGAGAGGGTAAGTGACAAACATAGTACACTTCAGATGACAGTAATGTCAGAACGTGAGAGGGTAAGTGACAAACATAGTACACTTCAGATGACAGTAATGTCAGAGGTGGCGTAAGAGAGAGCTTGGGTTTGTGGAGAACGTGTTGAAAGATGGTTTGAAGGATTTGGTGTGTTAGTGCAAGCCACGGTGCATAGACTGTAAAAAGGCACGGTGTCGGACTGTTCCGACTGTTCCAACGGTAGGCCTATATAACTGAAGTAGTTTAGGCTAGTCTACATCGGACTAGTGTGACTATTTCAGTTTGAGAGGAGACATAGACACGCAGACTCAGATGGACGGACGAATGGAAGAACCTGATTACAATTGCCAAGTGCTACTCTATTTCTCCCAGAAGGAGAGGATTGTCACCTGTCATTGAAACGACTTTGTTTAAAAAAAAGTCAACAAAGTCAAGACATTTCCCACGTTGCCATAACGCATATATACACTGACACGCCCATACGCACTACAAGACGTTGATAACAATTCATAACTTTGTAACAATAATATAATTTGGTTTAGATTTTCCATTCAATCAAATTCATATCGATTGGGATAAGAAACAATCCAAAGTGCTCAGGAATTGCAGAAAATAATTGAAGGTGCTCTTTGGTGTAGGGAATAGCCTACAAACGTCATTTGAAAAAGGAGGAAATCCAAGTCACTCTTAGTATCCAAAAATGTATATACGCCTTTATTTTACATGGCTGTCACATTTAAAAACATAAACTGGTAAGCAACCCACCCGTAGCGGCGCAGATAGCCTTCTTAAGGGTATATTACCCACTGTTGCATGTAGATTATTTTGAAGAAAATTGTAAAAAAAAAAGAAAAAAATGGGAGTGAAGATATGCGTCAACAAATTAACTTTAAATTGATGTACAAGGATACAAGGATACAAGGATACAAGGAAGTTTATTGTCACATGCATATAGTTACTGGAAGTAAGAAATGCAGTGAAATTATGTCTGGTGTCAGCCTATTTGTGCATTAATGGGAGGGGGGGGGGGGTAAAAAGTGCAGTAGAAGAGGGGTTTAGTAGATTAAGTGGCAAGGGCTGCATAAAAAAGGTGGGGGGAGGATTGGGATTGGGTGGGGGCACCAACAAAGAGCACCCAAGAGCAACAGGGGCAAGGAAAAACTCCCTTACCAAGGAAGAAACCTTGGGCAGATCCACGGCTCAAGGGGCTAACCCAACTGCCAGGGGTCTTGGTGTGTGTGTTTGGGGATGACAGGGGAGATGGGATAGTGTGCTGTGTATGGGGGGAGAGGGCAGTGTGCAATATGTGTGTTGGAGAAGCTTCCTCATGAGACAATGTGCTGTGTATTGGGGGCAGTGTGCTGTAAGTATGTTGGGGATGTGTGTTGGAGAAGCTTCCTGATGAAATAATGTGCTGTGTATGGGGGGCAGGGACTTACTATTGCAAGCAGAGTACTGTATGTAATGTATGTGAGTGATGACAGTGAAGATGTGTGTGTGTGGGCGGGGGGGGGAGTGGAGCAGTGACTGTGTGTGTGTGTGTGTGTGTAGTGGGTAGGTGGGGGCAGTGTGCTGTAAGTATGTAGAGGATGTGTGTTGGAGAAGATCCTGAAGACAATGTGCTGTGTATGTGGGGGGGGGGGGGGGGCAGTGTGCAGCAAGTATGTAGAGGAGGCTTTCTGTAGCAAGCAGTGTGCTGTATGTATGTGAAGTGATGACAGTGATGATGTAAGTGTGTGTGTTGGGGGTCAGGGACTTACTATTGCAAGCAGAGTACTGTATGTAATGTATGTGAGTGATGACAGTGAAGATGTGTGTGTGGGCGGGAGTGGAGCAGTGACTGTGTGTGTGTGTGTGGTGTGTGTGTGTGTGTGGGTAGGTGGGGGCAGTGTGCTGTAAGTATGTAGAGGATGTGTGTTGGAGAAGATCCTGAAGACAATGTGCTGTGTATTGTACAGTAGCGGATATGGACTATTTTTGGAGATGAATTCAAATATGTACATGTAATACTTGTTTATGAATAATGTCTTAATATCTAAATATTTCCAATTTTTCAAATATTTGCATGTTTTTGAAAGTAATATTTGTATAACTGCTAAACCAAGGAGAGAAGCATTGAATGCAGGAGTCCTATGTTATTATGTTATGTGTATATGGCATATGCACACATCAAAACGAGTCCTATGTTATTATGTTATGTGTATATGGCATATGCACACATCAAAACCCAAAAGCAGGCTGAATTGGGCCATTCCTGAGCATGAATGCATAACTTGTGTTATGAAGTTCATAATGACACATTCAATTATAAAAGAATAATGGTCATATCCCTCATGATATACTAAATATATATTTGACACAAAGAAGGAAAAGGGAAAAGTCTGTTTAAGTTTGTTATGTACTAAGCACATTGCACACAGAATAGAGAGCATCCTTTCAAACAAATAAACCAGACAAACTCACATTCAGGGGACAAATAGTGAAACAGCCCCAGCCAATCATAATTCCCCCCTTTTGACATATTTTAAGCAAAACACTAGATGACCTGTAATTAAATTCTTCAGAAGTATTACCTGAAAGATGTCTGTAGGCAACCTTGTACTGCAGAACACATGAAGTCATGATGTATCTGATTATAAGCCCTTTTATTCAGGCTTTTGCACACAGGCCTTGTGATTGGTCAGTGGTCAGACCACCCACTAAAAGTGATGCTGTGTAAGCAGGGTAGGGCAGCTAATGTCAAGTAGCACCATAGAGACGCGTTATGATTTATATCCCTATGATTATTATTATTGCCCTATGATTATTATTATTGCCCTATGATTTTATTGCCCTATGATTATTATTATTGCCCTATGATTTTATTGCCCTATGATTATTATTATTGCCCATTAAAATGAGGATTTTATGTGAAATCTTGTGTATTAAAATTCCAACACAATCTTATCAATCCAAAACAATCCAAAACAAATAGCACTGGCCCTGAAAAAATACCAACATACGAGATGCGAAATAAATAAGGAAACTGGTTAGGCAAGTTTAGAATTACCCGGTGGAATTTCAAATATAGATAGATAGATAGATAGATACTTTATTGATCCCCAGGGGAAATTCAAGGTCTCAGCAGCATACAGACAACACAAACACATTCTTTAACAGCAGAAAGAGTAATTAAAGTATATAATATAAAAACACAACTAAGCAATAAGGACAGTAGAAGATAAAGAATATGCTAAATATACTAAAATACAAATTATACTAACTAAACTTAAATACAATATATAAAAATATACTAAAATACAAATTACAAAAATACAAATTATACTAACTAACACTTAATCTAAATCAATTCTAAAAACAGCATCCACATAGTGGTGATTAATCACATTTCAATTGTAGTCAACGTCAGCGTGGGGCCAGGCCCATCCAAAGACGCCAGTGTGCCCCCTCCCCAACCGAGTTCTCTCCCTTAAATACAAAAAAAACATCTAAGTTATGGCTGTGATTGAAATTAAATCCATATTGAACATTGATGTTGAAAACTTACTCAAATAATCACCTACTCAAAATACAACATGATTAACATGGACTGACACTCGTGCCCGCAAGGCCTGCTGTTGATTGTGTGTTGAACTGCGCGATGAAGAGGGATTCTGCACACTCGGACACGTTGCAGCTAGAGCCACCGATACATTTACCACCACTCCTGCAACGGCAAATGAGAATAAATCTCGACCAGTCGCCAAATGAGAATAAATCTCGACCAGTCGCCTATATTGTTGAGGAAACGATCGTGTCCAGTGCGAATGATAAACTTGAGCTACGGAGACCGTATAGCAGTTGGGATCATTTAGGCCACTTGGGGCTTTAGAGAGTGCAGCACAGCACGGCTCTTAAAGGGCTTGATCCAGAGGGCGACACTACACGGCTCAGTCCTTGTCAGTGTAATACAGGGAGTATACACTGCCAACTATGTCCTCAAATGACCTCTGCTTGTCTGTTTGTCACTGTTTGTCTAATTACAGACCTACTAAGAATTGGCGGAAGGGTGTAGCAAAGAAGAAGCTAATGAGATGCGGCCACAAACTTAGTTTCACTTTTGCTGCACTTTGGTTCCCTTTTTGATTGTGAATGTTGACCTAGCAGTAAAAGAATGGTAAACATGACATGTTTATGTGCTTTCGTGGTAGCAGACGTTTTCTAATCAGTAAATCTGTTTCCATGCCAGGGGCAGACAGACCTCATATTCAATGTGCATTAACTATATATGGAAAGAAGCGAGCATATTCTTTTCATTAAAAGGAAAGTGAAGGATCACCGCACACTGGTGGATTTTCTTTGCTGGTTTATTTTTTTAGTGAACGACACGTTTCGCCAATGCTTCATCAGGTTCACTCTTAATCTCCACATGCCACCGACAGGTGATATAAGTGATTTACCAGGTCACATGACTACACCAATTAGTGCAAGATACCACCCAATTAACAATCTGGGCTCCCATACAATCCACTCTAAAGTCCTCACATTACTGTACATCCATAGTCCACACATTACCCACAACATTACCCAAAACCTGAGTACATATACATTTAGAATTCACATTGTTATACATATCCATGTTCACATATATCACTTCCAAGGTTAACTTTCTCAACAATGTTCTATTTCAAGACATAATATAAGAGTAGGTTCCACTTCAAAAATAAACTCGTCTACCAAAGTCTAAAAGTGCAATGTGCAAATACTAATGTGCAAAAATGCAATGTGCAAATACCAATATTCTTTTAATTATTTTCGGTGACCTGAAATTATCTGACATATTTTACAGTTTAATCCACCAAACAACAATATGAGGAACAGAATGTGAAAACCATAGCTGCAATCATAACTCATTCCAATTCATACAACTCCCAGAAGCAGTATGACCTGTCCTGCAGCCACTGGGCCTTACCCTATTGCTTCAGCCAATGTGTTATGTCATCATTTCCTGTCCTGTTCCTTTTCAGTAGGAAGTGGAATCTAAACATTTCGCTTGTCTTGCGGCAGCGATTTAGCTGTAAATAAAATCAACTCATGCTCACTTAGGTGACGTGAATGACTGCTTCACTGTTGTCCATCTTCATATAAAGTCCGCCCAAATGATTTGAATGGCCCAATTAGACTTCTAGGCTTGGTCAAAAGGCACTCAACCCATGCTTTTGAGAACATCTGGGAAGTTAAATATAAATGTTGTTTATTGACATGGCTTATCAGGAGCTTCACGCTTAGATGTTTTCTAACACATCTAGTTAGATAAGCAAACTCACATGGTGAATGTGAATATTGGCAATATGATTACTGGGCAACAAGCTTAACACTGTCATTTGGCATTCAGGCAGAGACACTCCTATGGCAAGCCTGTGCTTGCTGTTTTGTCTAGATTCCGTCCTCGTTTTCCACATTGTGGAAATCATAGGGCTCTACATAGGCACGAATGCACCCCCATGCCATCATAGATGCTGGCTTTTGAACTGTGCATTGAAAAACAGTTTGGGTGGTCGAAGTCGATGAAGGCAGAATTTTGATTGATCAAAGTCAAAGTCAGCTTTATTGTCAATTTCTTCACATGTTCCAGACATACAAAGAGATCGAAATTACGTTTCTCACTATCCCACGGTGAAGACGAGACATATTTTACCAATTTTAAGTCCACAGACAAACATAACATTCAAGTCAACAAAAAAGTAAGTAAATAAGTAAATAAGAGGGCACATATAATAATGAAAAAATAAGAGCAGCAAAATTTGGTTGAAATTGTGCATAGACAGTCAATAAAATACTAGTGCAAAGTCAGGCCAATAAAAGGCTTGGGTAGTTCTGTTTGACCTAAGTAAGAAAGAAAGTGGCATAGTGGTGCAAGTTATGTAAGAGCAGCAGAAGTGTTGTGTTTTCAGGACAACAACAACAAGTTGTAAAGTGTACAAGTGTGCAAGTGTGCAAGTGGAGTAGTGCAGGCGGCCATTGTGGGTCCAATGTCCAGGATGTTATGTAGCTGAGGGTGGAGGGGGGAGAGGAGGGAGAGAGTTCAGCATCCTTACAGCTTGGTGTATGAAGCTGTTGGTGAGTCTGGTAGTGCGGGAGCGCAGGCTTCTGTACCTCTTCCCAGAGGGCAGTAGATCAAACAGATTGTGAGCGGGGTGACTTGCATCACTCACAATTTTGGTCGCCTTGCGGGTGAGGTGGGTGGTGTAAATGTCCTTCAGGGAGGGGAGTGAAGCACCAATAATCTGACCAGATCTGATCTTGATCTGACCAGAGGACAGTTTTCCACTTTGCCTCTTTGGACCCAGATAAGACGGAGGCATTTCTAGATCATATCTAAATATGGTCTCTTTTTTGCATGGTTTTAACTAGAATTTGTGGTTGACGTGTCAAACTGCCCAGATAGCAAAAATACACTGGCAGCTAAGCGTGCTAGTCAATAAGGGGCACTCCCCCAGAAAAGGCTTTGACCGCTCCGAGGCTGTTGTGGATATCCGAGATTGCTTATTAGCTTGAGCCAAGAACAGAAGAGGGAGGAGAAGGAATTGAATTAAAGTCAGTTTTATTTGTATAGCGCATTTGACATGCACAGGTGCAACCCAAAGAGCTCCACACACAAGACATTGACATGACACATAACAAAAGGCAAAGAGCTCCACACACAAGACATTGACATGACACATAACAAAAGGCAAAATGCCGGACGGAGCAGCGGAGTCGCCACCCTTCAGGTCATGCCCTCTTTTCATGCCCGCTTTGAGAATGACTTCAGGTCATGCCCGCTTTGAGAATGACTTCAGGTCATGCCCTCTTTTCATGCCCGCTTTGAGAATGACTTCAGGTCATGCCCTCTTTTCATGCCCGCTTTGAAAATGACTTCAGGTCATGCCCGCTTTGAGAATGACTTCAGGTCATGCCCGCTTTGAGAATGACTTCAGGTCATGCCCTCTTTTCATGCCCGCTTTGAGAATGACTTCAGGTCATGCCCGCTTTGAGAATGACTTCAGGTCATGCCCGCTTTGAGAATGACTTCAGGTCAGAATCTTTGTCAGAGATTGCTGCCCATTTCAGTTATCTGAAAGAGATGTGTGTTAATCATTTAGGAGGTTGAATACACATAAAGCTCTAGGACCTGACAACATTATTCCCATATTAGAAGAAATAACGGTAACACTCCATAATAAGGTGCCATAATAAATAGCAAACTAGTAATTACCTAACCCTTTGTTAATATTTGTTAATTGTTACTAAAATATCTATATAGCAGTATGCTTTGCATTGCGTAGGTTGACTGTATAAAGCACTCCCCACTTTGTTTTAATTTTGTAACTGTAAAATGATGTTTAAGTTGAAAACGTTAATATACCACCTGTATTATGTTGCTTTACATGTATTGTTAAGATTTGGGTGCAATTCTAGCAACTTAGAGAACGTTTATTAATGTTTTCATTATGACCACGAGTTCATACACAATGAGTCTAACGTGACTAGCTGTAAACTCTGCTAGCAACTTTCCATGCATTCAGTGTAGTTTAGCTTAGTGTGCATGCAAAGTGCAATTCAGTCTAGCAGGAAATGAATGTACATTTAGTTTAGCATTATGTTTATGCATTACCTCCGTATGGTCTACGTCTGTGAGTGTTTAGTGAGTCTCAGAATATTAATTAACTGTCGTTCTGTGCACCTGAACATTCCATGTCGCATGTCTCCCTTGCTAGTAGGACTGACAGTGATGGTATACATGGATTTCTATGGAACGTCACGAAAACATGCGTGCGCAACCAAGAGGCAGAAAGCACCATAGAACAGCATAGAGCAATGCAAAAGAGCAAAAGAATAAAATTAGTTTTTGTGCTGAAAACTGCACCAAATCGAAATCACGATGGTTAGAGAATGTTAAATATGTTCAATATTCCTAACGGAATGCATGTCTTCGCCAAAAATGACAAAATACGATGTTATATTAATAATCCAAATGAACGTCAAACTTTGAAATATAGTCTGAAATGAGATGTTATTATCATTGAGACAACAGGGGTATACAAAAAAATCCGATTGTAGCTTACAGCAGCC
The DNA here is from genome assembly GCF_017589495.1 of Alosa alosa. NCBI lineage: Eukaryota > Metazoa > Chordata > Actinopteri > Clupeiformes > Clupeidae > Alosa > Alosa alosa. The sequence goes on along the minus strand of NC_063211.1, from coordinate 1,024,492 downwards.
GACTATTTAGGTTAAGTTTATAACGTTGTGGACGGCCACCAAGCGACTTCTGCCTCAAGGCTGAGCGCGCATCTAGTTTTGTTGGTAAACGGGAAACCCGTGTATAGGAATGATGCATGTAATATAGCCCATTCAACTACTTGTTGTTTTGTTTTAACTTTTCCTAAAGGAATAAATGTGATAAGCCAGTTTTGGTCTCAGTCCCTTCACCGTCTGACTAGTTATATATTACTAATATATTAATAAAGCTTAACCAACTTTATTATAAGGGTCCCCACACTGATAGCTATATACTACTAATATATTAATTAATCTTAACCAACTTTATTATAAGGGTCCCCCATACTGATAGTTATATATTACTAATATATTAATTAAGCTTAACCAACTTTATTATAAGGGGTTCCGGCGCCGACAACAGTGGCAGCATGTCAAGGTAGCTCTGTGTTTTTTTCTTAAATTTCCCCTTGGGGATCAATAAAGTATCTATCTATCTATTGTAAGGGTCCTATGGAGAGCGGTTCATATTGGGATAGGCAGAAGCACAGTTTAATAACAATTAGTTAAATAATAAGTCATTTCTATGAACATATAGTTTGCAAATACACATTTAACATTTAAATGATGTTAGAAATAACTGTTAATTAGTGCCAAAAAGACATTTAGTTAACTATTAAAGGACAATTTCTTTTATTTTCAAAGGGACCGTTTTATTTTCTTACATGTGTAAATGTATTTGCACCTGGTTCAATTATACATTTGGTTACTAAAGCACAAGTAACTTTAACCCTGGTGTGTGTCTGCTTATTGCACTTGAACTCCCCTCCTCACAAACCTAGAGCGAAGGTGTACTTACCCAGGAGTGGGTTACAATTTCACTTGTGCATTTTTATGCCCCTGGAGTGTAGCACTGTAGCTGCCTGGCTAATTTAGCTGTTAGCTGTAACTTGAGATAGGTAAAACCGATTGTTTTCGCTTTTTTCGTACCAACAGTACTCTGTGACCTCAAGAGTCTATGTGAAAAATTGCCTTTAAGAATATGTATTTCTTTAAGAGAGTTTCCTTTTACTCAGAATGCTTCCCTTCAAGGTTGGATTTTAAATCACTAAAAGATACATTTTTTTATAGCTGTTTTTAGTCAACTTTACCAAAGGTGCCAATAATTCTGGAGGGCACTGTATCTGAACCGAGGCCTATGTGTGTGTGCATTAACAGGAGACCCTGTAACAGTAAGTTGTGTTTGAGAGGGAGAGAGTCAAACGTCTCCTCTCCCATAGTGGAATAAAAAACCAAGATATCAAAACACAAATCTCTCACTCTCTTGTAGGCTACCATCCCAAGCTAGATCATAATGGTAGCGGAAGGGTGTGGGGATTTGAATGTTAAAGTTGTAAACATTGGAAGCTGTACTCCGTGTCCCCTCTCTTGTGTGCTGGATGTTTGTATTTCCTGCCACTGGCCAATGGTATTCATGGTGGGATTCAGTGTTTCAGGAAACAATGAGGAAATGCATAAACATGTCATAAATATTATTTTACTGTAAACTGTCACTAAACTAAACTGTCACTGATATACTAGCAGGCATGTAGCTTTCGTCCAAAATCTGAAAAGTGACTTTTGAATGAAATTGTAAATTGCATTAAATATGTGAATTGGATTAAAGGGATTTCTTTATGTTATGCTTTACTGAAGTCTATGACTGGCTTGCCTGGTGCACTCCTACCCAAGACAGAAACATGCAGCATACCATGCAATGAAGGTAAAAGAGTTGGTCGTCTGAAAGGATGAGTTTGTGTGTGTGCGTGTGTGTGTGTGGATTCTTAAACATTCTTAAATACTCAAACCACACCCTTTGTAGTCAATATAACAAAGTTTGTCTCTGTGTGTTTCCAGGGTGTGACGTGGTTTTAAATGCCAAGGTTTCAACAACTTACAGAAAGTTCTTTGGCATATCACTGGCCACAGAATGAGTCAGATGGCACCCTGATTGACTCTTAAAACATCTCTTTTACAACCCAGCACGTCCTGCTTCTAGAAAAGCTTCATTAAATCAGTGTAGCCAATGTTCTTTTAGCAGATATCTCAAATCACACATGATTTTAAAAAGATGGTTTGCAAGGAGAATCGCAACAACGGGTAAAACAGTGCAGAGCCCAGACATTGTTATTTCGGTAACACTCCATAATAAGGTGCCATAATAAATAGCAAACTAGTAATTACCTAACCCTTTGTTAATATTTGTTAATTGTTACTAACATATCTATTTGGCACAAGTTAATAGTTTTTTCATTATTAATTAAATATTAGTTGTTTGCATAAAATCTGTATGTTAATGTTTTAGCAAATCTATTAACTAATATTGTATTAATATGTGTTAAGACAGTAAAAGTATCTCTTCATCAAAATGATGTTTTTATCAATGACGACTTAATTCTTATGAACTTTCTTATCAAAATTATGATCTGTAACTATTTATTATTAGTTACAGATCATAATTTGAAGGTGAAAGGTGTCCCTATGTTTCTTAGTCATGGGTGTGTTTTGGCCGTAACATCATTTAAAGTGTAAGTTCAGTGTAAACTGACCCATAGTCCTGTTGTTCAAGCTCATCACATGCAGTCCATAGGAAAAAGAATGAGACAATTTGGGACAACATGGGCCAAGTTATGGACAGGCAGCTTAAAGCAGACCCATGGGCCAAGTTATGGACAGGCAGCTTAAAGCAGACCCATGGGCCAAGTTATGGACATGGCAGCTTAAAGCAGACCCATGGGCCAAGTTATGGACAGGCAGCTTAAAGCAGACCCATGGGCCAAGTTATGGACAGGCAGCTTAAAGCAGACCCACAGTTGCACAGTTAAAGTAGAAACACGTGTGAATAATCTCTAGTGAGCTCCTCTAAAAAGACTCCGCACCCACTGAGCAGACATCTACCACGCCTTGTGCACACACTGCCTCTATGGCGACCAGGTGAGACAGGAAATGCAGTCATATATCAGTGTGGGTAGGAGAATTTACAGTTGGGTGGGGGTCAACTGACAGAGACTTCTCAGCACACATGTCTGACACAGACTGACAGAGACTTTTCAACACACGCAGGGCCCTCCCGACCTGAAGAGGTACTCTCTGATTCCACGCTCTCCCGACCTCACGCTTTCCTGACCTGAAGAGGTACTCTCTGATTCCACGCTCTCCCGACCTCACGCTTTCCCGACCTGAAGAGGTACTCTCTGATTCCACGCTCTCCCGACCTCACGCTTTCCCGACCTGAAGAGGTACTCTATGGTTCCACGCTCTCCCGACCTGAAGAGGTACTCCAGGTTCCACTCCAGCTGAGACTGGAAGCATCTCATTCCCTCTGTCTACCGTCACTGTCTCAAAATCTCCTGTGTCACTACTGTCTGTGTCAGAGCTACCAGGAAGACCAGCAACCCACCCAACTGTCCTGTCAACAGTGGCGTTCTCCCCGCTGGACTTTGAGCTTCTAGCCTCATTAAGACTGCCCCCAGAACATGACAGGTGCTCGCCATCCTCATTAGCGTCAGGGAGTGGCAAGATATTCACTGGCATGATGAGGTTTCTAGTTTCACACTTCCTGCTGGACTCCTAATTTTGAAGGTGTGTGTGGTGGTATTCACAGACAGAACAGTGTGAATTGTTCCCTCCCACCTATCGGCCAGTTTCTTCTCTCCCCGTTCACCCTGACCGGCTGCCCTGCAGCTCTCCTATTATATACTGCAGCTCTCCTATTATATACTGCAGCTCTCCTGTTATATACTGTAGCTCAGACTGCCTAAGCTGCTGCTTCTCAGCATTACTGAGCTACGGCCATGGCCTCCCGTAGGTCCCTCCCCAAGGATGAAACATAGGTATCAGTGTCCAGTGTAAACATAGGGGTCTGTGTCCAGTGTAAACATAGGGGTCTATGTCCAGTGTAAACATAGGGGTCAGTGTCCAGTGTAAACATAGGGGTCAGTGTCCTGTGTATCCCCGTCCAGCAGCACACTTTCAAACATTAAGTCCACAGTGCGGCCATACATTAAGAAGAAAGGGGGGGACCCTACCATACAGTGGGTCCCAGTTAAGAATTGACACTTCATTCACCATCAAGGTGATTCACGCAGCTGGGTAAGTAAGAAGAAATGTAAGTACAACTGCAGCCGCTTGGGGGCAGCATAGTCCGCTGTAGCGTTCCACGGTCGAACCGGACGGAGCATTCGACAGCAAGGGCTGTGATTGGCCGAGTTTTCAGTGCGTTTCTCTGTGTTTTTAGCAGCCTCTGCAACATGCTAGTCCACTGTAGCCTATAAGCTTTGTACATAATGTTAAACATAGTTTTGGATTCAGTGGCAAGATGTCTTGATTGTACAGTGCCTGTCTCTCAGTAATGTTTTAAAATGAGAGCTTCGTCAGCTGGCAGTAGGCTACTGTCGGTAGTCATGAGAAGTTCGCTTGCTAACAGAACATAAATATGCTGCCCAGAAACCTAGTGAATAGTTCTGATTTGTTTTTCTACACTAACGAGGTTAAATATAGCCTTTGCCTACAGCATCTCCTTAACAGTAATGTTAACAAAATGACAGCATTCATATGACAAAGGAAAACGAATTCGGTCACTCAAGACTGTGCCACAGCAACCAGTATAGGCTACAGTCCTACCCAATAGGCCTACTCGAAGCAGATAGCATTGTCTGACGGTCGAGTGGGTTAATGCACGTATTTCCAGAACAGGTCTGCAACTTTCAGGCAGTTCTGAGTTCGAATCTAGGCAGGAGCAGAGCCATATAAAGTCCCAGGCCTATTGTTATCATTTTTTGCAAGGTGTTGCTCCTGGCAATACTTGTTTATAAGACGTTTGGTGATTAGTCGATAGCTGTTTTTGGGACACGTTAAACGTTCTTTATAATGAGCGATAATGGGAGTAAAACGACTGGGGCGCTGTTACAACTGTAGACTACAATGATTGCAATACAAAAAATATGCTGTTAGTTTAGTTAGTTTTGTGATGTTTTGCACTTTTGCCTCATGTGTTTTCAGGTTTGAGGGCTTTTTTGGCAAGATTGACCTTGGTTAGACTCTGCATATGTTATTTCTCCGTATGGAAAATAAAGTCAATTTTCGACACACGTCTGTTATTAGTTCAAAAACAAGTGTTCCTTGTTAAAACATGTGACTAGTGAAACTCAAAGGATTTTAGAAATATTTAGCCAAAAAGTGTTAGAGAGAAGGAGAGACGCTGGTGCAGCTCAGATGTCTTCTTAATTTGCTTTATTCTTTAGTAAAAGGTGCAGAACGTTATTAAACTTTGACTAACGTTTCTATGTTCGTTAGTCAAAAACATCGACACATCGAAACGTTAGTCAAAGTTTAATAATGTTCTGCACCTTTTACTAAAGAATAAAGAATACAGAAGCGCGGAGAACCCTCCTTTGTCTACCAAAAAGTGTTACTTTGTGCCCCGCGCTCCCCCACTGCTTGTGAAAGAAGGAGGGGGGCTTAACGTGAAAAAGTTTAATGTTCCAAAACAGCAACAAGTCATAATGGTAGGCTACAGGAAGTGGGGGGAGGGTATTGGATGACCAGAGCCGTCTTCGCTGTGCTATTCAGAAAGCATCTTCTATTGTCTTTCCAGGCGCACACAGCAACACTCGTTACCATATAGCCTATCGAATGCCTTAACAGATAGGCTCTGCTCTTGGGTTTGGCCTCACAGCGAACTCAACCCTCTTGTTGCTTGCAGTTTGTTAAATAAAGCGATGCAGATTACATTATTTATTTCTGATTAATTGCGTCTTTTGATGTCTTTTTTTTATGTCTCTGCAACATCTACTTGTTAGACTGGGCTACTGTCAATGTCCTGTACGGGTAAATGTTTAACAATTGCTGATGTAGGCCTACAGGCTATAATCAATTAGGGACTGTTCGTTATTTATTTAAGGGGCTACCGGAGGAGTTTGGGGAGCGTTAGTCAAAAAAGACGTGACCCTCCATCGCCAGCAAGAAATTGTTCTATGACCCTCCAAAGTGATTGAGAAAAAACGCATGACCCTCCCCAGTCCCAACACTATCAAATCTATAAGTAACCGTGACAAATAGGGTATAAGATATATAAACTCACGCTATTGTATTATCATATATGTTTGGTAATGGCTCACTGCATCATGGAAGCAGTTAAGTCAAGTCGCATCAAAAATAGTAGTGGCAGAACTCCCAAGTGACACCTTGTGGTTGTTTGTGTCAACTGCAGTTTGTGCCATTTTTGCTGAGAAAATGGGGTGCGTGATTCATGAAGGAACCCGTCCAAACTTAACTGGGACCCACTGTACATTAAGAATAAAGGTGGGGACCCTACCCTGAAAATCCAGAGTTCTCGCGAGATCACAATTTGAATTTGCTCAGCGATGCCCATGGAGCCGAGCTGCACCAATCACATCGCTGTATCTGACATAGGCGGGCCAGAGCCGAGCTGCACCAATCACATCGCTGTATCTGACATAGGCGGGCCAGAGCCGAGCTGCACCAATCACATCGCTTAGTGAAGTGGTTGGTGACCACTAAAACAATGGACTTGTTGTGCGAATCTTCCACAGACCAAAAATCAATGCAGACTAATTCTAAAGGAGCTGAGGTAGAAACGAGAGGGGCCCTAGCCTCAGGTTCCGGAGCCTACACACCATTTGCACCTGTGAACATAATCCCTGATGTCCTTTTCAAGCGTGTCCCAGTAAAATCTCTGTCTGGCCAGCCACAGAGTACGCTGCTGGCCCTGGTGCCCTGCCTCATCATCACCCCTTTTAGAACCATGATCCTCAGCACCTCAGGTACCGCATACTGGAAGGTATTCTTTTTAGACACAGGGGGCCAGATGTACTAACGCTTTTAGACACAGGGGGCCAGAACGCTTTTGCGTCTTCCGGAACTCATGTACCCTTCCCACCGAGATGGGCGACGCCCCGTCAACAAAGAACCTAACCCTGCTAATGGTGGAGTCCTGACACTGCTTGTCATATAGTTCATCATGACTAAGAACAGGATTCATAGACTATAACTGCTGAACATGAGAGATAGCCCTAAGTTTAACACCACCACACCAGAAAGGACGAAAGGACTGCAATACAGCTGAAACCTCTTCATGCAAGACCCAGCCTCTTATCTTATTTTGAACGACATGTGTGGCCTCAACACACATGCCGTCAGCCACGAGGCCGCCGTGTGGCCTCAACACACATGCCGTCAGCCACGAGGCCCATGTGTGGCCTCAACACACATGCCGTCAGCCACGAGGCTGTCCGCAAACTTTGTTCAACTAAGCAATCGATAACCTTTACAGCTATTACGCATCAGAACACCACACACCTTATCTTGAGGAGATGCGTGAATGAGCCAATCACACTGGGGTCTGACTAGGGGGCCAGATTGAATGTGCCAATCACACTGGGGTCTGACTAGGGGGCCAGATTGAATGTGCCAATCACACTGGGGTCTGACTAGGGGGCCAGATTGAATGTGCCAATCACACTGGGGTCTGACCAGAGCTAGTGAGCGGAGCTGAGCGGTGCCTATATCCTGCTCCTCGCTCAGGTGGCTGTTCACTCGGCCGCTCCTCGCTCAGGTGGCTGTTCACTCGGCCGCTCCTCGCTCAGGTGGCTGTTCACACTTGTGAATCAGCCTCATTTCTGTAAATGTACATACTGCGTGCTTCTTATGGTCATCTGTGATTTTTGTACCCATGTGTACACTGTGTGTGTCTCTGGTCTGTTTGCAAGCATCCTTTGTTTATCCTTGAATTCAATGAAAGCTTGTCTAGAGGCCTTTTGCCTATCACCAGGTGTGAGATGTTAATGTTTGTAGAACAGCATGTGTCCAGGCCTCTAAAGGACTTCCCAGGAAAGGGGGTAGTTTTAATTAAAAGACAATAGAAGCTGGCCAAAAGGCCACATCCCCCACACACCACACCTTTACCTGCATATTCATACTAGTAGGTCACTCCTTCTTTTGTGTGTAACTTTAAATATGGTAGACAGTTTCTGTGTAGTTAGAGAAGTCAGAGAATACTGAGAATCTGGTGAAATCCATGATGGGGTGAAACAAACATGTACTTCTCTCCCTTGAAGGCCACTGGCCCCTCATTGAAAAGAATAAAGCCTGGATCCTGATCTTGCATCGTCCTGATTGAGTCTTAAGAGAAATATGGTAGTAAAAATATACTATCACGCTCCTCCGCTCAAATTCGCGTCAGGCTGCTCCACTCAATTTCGCTCCCCGCTCCACTTCAAAATCCTCCCACTCCAGTGAAATCGTTCCACGCTCGCTCCAATTCAAAAGAGGGAGAAATAATCTACAAGCCGAATTGTCACCTTAAACAGAAAACTTAAATCCCAAAGAACTAAGAGCAACGGCAATATATTTCATTCATAGAACATGTATTTTAAAAAATACAACACCGATAGTGCCACAACGTAAAATCTTGGCATATCAATACACATAAGGCTAAAACGAAAGGGATCAGTGGGATTAATTGCCTAAAGAATACAGGCTCAGCATCCAAGTTTTACTTTAGCCTTCTACTAGATATGAAGCAGATTCAAATTGCTCACGTTTTTCTTTGCTCTCCGTAGCACACTCATGTTTCCGCGAAATGTGTCCTCTTAGATTCCAAAATGAATCTTTACTCACTGAAACAGTGTCACCACATGGTTGTTCTTGCTCTACATTGTTAGTATCTAGTTGTTTTGTAAATAGTACACTTGTATGATCAGTTTCCTTTCTAAAATATTTAGCGAACGCCATCTCCATCAACGCACTTACAATCTTTGAAATTGAACGGTCTCGGTTTTATTAGGAAGACATGAATTCTGGGTGGATTTGGACATTCCTCAGACTCGTGGTGTAAGCGGTATCGGAGTGAAATTGGAGCGGAACAGGCGGCCGCTCCAGCCTCTAAATTAAAAAGCGCTCTACGCTCCAACAAAATTCCATCCGCTCCGCTCCTCGCTAACTGTAGCTCACTAGCTCTGCTCCTCGCTAACTCTAGCTCTGGGTCTGACTAGGGGGCCAGATTGAGTGAGCCCATTACACTGGGGTCTGACTAGGGGGCCAGATTGAATGTGTCAGATTAGGGATTTAGCCAGGACATTGGGGATTCCCCTACTCTTTGCAATAAGTACTATGACATCACATTGTTGTTAAACCCATAGTGGTTGACCCCAGCAGTCCCATAGGAGAAGCACAACACAATGTCTAGCGTTGGTTCTGGGATCACAGGCTCAAGATGCCTTTCTGGGGGGTCGGTCCATGTCTGGTTAAAGCAGGGAGTCAACCAACAAACAGCAGTTCCACTGAGGCTCAAACAGCAGTTCCACTGAGGCTTAAACAGCAGTTCACTGAGGCTTAAACAGCAGTTCCACTGAGGCTTAAACAGCAGTTCACTGAGGCTTAAACAGCAGTTCCACTGAGGCTTAAACAGCAGTTCACTGAGACTTAAACAGCAGTTCACTGTAGTCTCACTGGGCCCCTTGAGACTCAAACAGCAGTGTGCGCATCGTTTCCATCCCCAGACAGGGCTCCTCATCAGACTACTAACAAGACACCTGAGATGACCTGCCTGTTGGTAAGACACCTGAGATGACCTGCCTGTTGGTAAGACACCTGAGATGACCTGCCTGCTGGTAAGAGTTGCACTGGGCTGATTGTTCCACAGGGTTGCCATCACTGGCGCCTTAATGCAGGGGCTTACCTGGGCTGAAGCCCAGGGGCCTCGACCAATGAGGGGCCTCCTAATAATAATAATGATAATCAATAATAATAAACGGCCGTGTCCGTATTCGCAGCGTCAGTCATTAGCCTACTCTGGAGCTAGCCTACTATGGAGCTAGCCTACATTGCACTGCTCTTCAATGACATCAATGCAGAGGCCCCCTGTGTCTTCTCTTCTAAAGTGTAACAAAATGTAACAAAACTTCATAAATTCCAAAGTAGAGGAGCTAGAGGAGAGGCTGAAACTGACTGACAAATTTACAAACTCTGGAGATAACATGGGTTGGATTGAAGCAACGAATGACGTGGATTCCTGTAACTGTCCATGAAAACAGAAGGCATAGCAGGTAAATATCGTAGCTTTAAAAACATGTAGGCCTATTTCACTTGTCTCACTGGAGTGAACGCAGAACATGGGCTGTTGCGCAAAGAAATGAATTCGTGATCTGCATCTCCATTCACCAAAAGCTAAGTTTGTGCTAACCCATATTCGCACAAATAATCTCTTATGTTATGTTTTCTGATTGTTAACGTGAGATATGTCTCCATGTTGGGAAGTGTAGTGATAATGCATAAGGTAGCCGATGTTCACGTCACATGAGCCAGCTGCTTGTTCTGTAGGCTAAAAGTATTTCTGTCCCTCCCAATCTGTGTTAGAATGGTGTGTTAAGTAGACAGAATTTCAAAAACCTCCTGGGGAACCCCGACCACCGACAAACACATGCACTTTTGAAAAGCTTGAAACGTCCATATGTGTAACCCATCTTTTAACTTAGCCTATAGTGTTGTAAAAGTTCAACGCTGTTGTTTTCGTGCAGTAGGCTAACCTTTTTGATAAGCGATGTCATATGCTGACGTGATTAAGGGCCTTCTGTTCCTGTTTATGTAAATGTTTTACATAGGCTCAATAATGATAGGCTACACTGCATGTTAGGCTATATCAACCAAAGCGCACGTTATGTAAATAGAATGGTCGGGGGCCTTAAAAACATATAGCCCAGGGGCCTCAGGTGGTATTAAGGCGCCCCTGGGTGCCATCAGTCATTCTCTTTCTTTGCCCCCCCTCTCTCTCTCGTTCTCTCTCTCACTCTTCCTCAGCTTTGCAGCATGACAGCAGGATGAAAGTGAAGGTGAGTCTGGATAGCTGTGCTTGCTCTGGCCTCTACCCAGTGTAATGTGCTTTCGTCTGGATAGCTGTGCTTGCTCTGGCCTCTACCCAGTGTAATGTGCTTTTGTCTGCATGATGGACTGACAGGTAGACTCTGATACTACATTCCAAGGCAATGGAAAATGACCCGCCTGGGTGTCATGTCATGTTAAACAAAACATAACAATTGACATTGACAAAGCAAGAAAGAGATTGTTTGCCAAGAGAAATATCCGCTGAAAAAATCCACCCCAACAAAAGCTTCATGTAGAACAACCTGTCAAAACAGGCAAGTCAAAGAGCTCAATGTCAATGTCAAATGCAATGTTAACTTTTAACACTATCTTCTCTTGGCAGGTGGTGTACAAGATAGTGTTGCATCAAAGCGGATGATGCTCTTCCAGCCCACAGTAGACATATCTGCCTAAGTTCCCCATTTTGTGCTGAACTTCTCTTCTGTGGTTGCAAGAAAGGCAGACGAAATAAAAGCCAAATACTGTAGCTAATCTGAAATGCACTGTTGTCATGTCATGGTTTTGTGCATTCATAAAGAGCGTGCTGCTCAGCTCAGCATTATGCATATTTTCAGCTGAGGGGTCTATACTGATACCGCCACATGTTTTGATCTTTAGGACTCTGCTACACTATACCTGCCTATTCATAATCTATGCCATTTTGTGAACAGACTTTTAGTAATTGTCCATAATGTAGCTATATTTTGGTAGTGAGCTCTGAAACTATGCCTGTTTCCATATCTGGAGTCAGGGATGGGCAGTCTTTATGATACATGTATTTAAAATACATATTTCAAATGCAAAATAGTATTATGTCATTTGTATTTTATTGGGTTGAAGAAAATGGCTGCATATTTTGTATCAAAATACTTTATAGGTGTGCATTTTTGTAATTTAAAAATACTGCCAAATATATTTGGTAAAACCAATATTTTTGGTTGGTGATATGTGATGACATAAAAGCTCAGCTTTGGTCTCCACTTTGATAGGGACATAAACTGGTTGTCCAGATGGACACTTTATGAGAACACGTTTGAATAAATATACATCAATAATAATGCAAATAAGTTTGCTAAAATATTGGTAGGGACAATTTTGTCATCCCAAAATATTGTCATTTAAATACACTTAAAATGAAGGTATTTTATATTTGATTTTAGAATACATTCTGATGTATTTTCGCCCATCCCTGTCTGGATATCGGTATGCATGATGTACAACTATTGAGAAAAGCTCATGAGGTCATGACGACTCTTAAGTGATTTGGCATGGAATGATCCCATTGTATACACATAAGTGACATAACAATGAACTAGTGTGCTGTGTACTTGCTTATCAGATGATCTTCAACCAAACAAGTGGTTGTGACTTCCAGTCCCATGGAACACAGAGGATACACAGGAGTGTGTGGTTTCCTAGGCTAGTGCTCAGGCACTCTCACTTTGAAAACTCATAAAATGTTATTCGTGAGCGTTTTCAACAGTTTGGGTCTTAAGTTGGTAAATTGATTAATGAAGATCTGACATGATTAATGAAGATCTGACGTGATTAATCACCTCTGCTTATTATTACTTTGTACGCCCTGGACACAATTTGGTCTTGACCCCATGACCCTAAATCATGACATGTAAAGCCCGTGCTGTGACCCCATGACCCTAAATCATGACATGTAAAGCCCGTGCTGTGACCCGTAAAGTAAACCGGTGAATATGTTTTAAAATAGTTTTAGAATATTTCACCCCAGTATCACCCCATACAACATTGCCTTTAAATTGATTTTCTGTATCATGTCTGATAATGATTCTTCAACCTACTTTGAAATGTTGTGCAAACTGTGTATTTCATGTTTTGCATATCCTCATACTGTATGAGCCTGACCTTTAGTTCCAAGACCTTGAGCACATGATCACTTCATTGAGATTATAGTATGCCAAGTGGGTGAAAACATACTAACATGGTAGACACAAATAACAACAGTCCAAAAAGATACATAACACACATTGTGTTTGTACGTTTTCTTATTATTATGCTTCTGTCATGGGAGCCTGTGGCAGCCCATAGAACCGTCTGGTGAAAAGTAGTGAAATTTGGCACACTGATGTGGGACAGTCCCATGATTCATATCACCAAGTTTCATGTCGGCACCTCTACCACTCTAACGCCACCAACAGGTCAAAGTTGGACTTGTGTTCACGCATGTAAGGGCCGGGACACACCAAGCCGACGGCCAGGCAGTCGGACTGATCAGTCGGCTCCTGTCTCCCAGAGTCGGTCAAAAAAGTGCCTCGGAACACACCGAAGTGACGCTGATGCTGAACATACATTCTGCGCGTGTGCAAGACGTAATACATTTCCATAACAGCAGACTGCGCTAAAAGATTCAGAGCCGGAAAGATTGTCTAGTTAGTACATTAGTCTTGGTAAGGATTCGCCAATGGAACGAAATGGCACTAGTTTCGGACTTCTCTGATCAAGCAATAAGAAAATTGAAATATAAATATATATATTGTGTACTATTTTATTATGACCGCCGCTAGCGAAGCGATCATATAGGGATCGGCAACGTTTTTTTTTTCCTCTACTTCTTGAATTTCTGGTCAACAATACCCGGGACACCGAACCACCAGGGCACATGAAATTTGGTGGGTATGTAGCCCCACTAGACTTTCTGGAAAAATTTTGTTTGGTCCCGGGGGCCCTCCCCAGCTGGGCCCCTAAATAACTACCTGAACCGTGGCACCGAGGATGAAGACATTTTTATGGTATGTTGGTCTCAAGGGCCCACATCAACCTAGCCCATAATCACTCATTTGTGATTTGCACCCCTCCGGTAAAAAATGAAAATGCAATATCATTCTACTTTAATCGCCCCTCTCTTCAGTTAAGATGTTCAGAACTGCACCAAATTCTATGTGTATGATTAACCTGACATTCTCTGGGGGTATGCCAAGTTTCGTAGAATTTCATCCATGGGGGTCTAAAAAAATTAAGTTATGTGTACATTTAGTGACTGTACACTCATTGGCCTGTAGATGGTGGTGCACACATATACACACGCACACACACACACACAGGCACGCACATCAGTATCGGCAATTACAACGGGCGATACATAATTACAAATTCAGCAGGATTAAAGGAAAACCAAATATTCATCATAATAATTTGGCTGCATTTCCAGTATTGGCGTCACATAGTCGTTTGTCCACCAGATGGCGCATCGTTGCAGTAAGACGTAATTGTGTTGGAAGTTAATAGCCTAGAAATCTAGACTCGCCCCTAGCGGCAGCAAATTAAATTTGCTGCCAGGGCTAGTCTAGCAACTCTCCATTGGCTTGTGAGCTCCAGAAATCGAAACTTAATCAGGCCATTGAAATCGTGTATAGAGTCGTTTGGTGGGCTTAACATAATGATTGATGGCAGAGTTGCAAAGGTTTGGCTTGAATTCCCTGCTACTTGAAAACAAATATCCTATTGCGTCCTATTGCGTGCAGAGGGAATTTGAAAGACAACTGATTATCCCGCCCCTCGGACTGAGCACTGCGAACGGTGAGTGCCCAGACCCTACATTTTAATGTGGGTCTGGCTCGCCAGGCTAGGAAGTTCATCTAAAGTGGGTTGGAAAGACACTACGCTTCCTACAAGGACAAGACTGTAGTTCACCGCAGAGAACGTCTAATAAGGGTAGGATGATTTCTGCATGACATGTAATTCCCATTTCTTCTTGAAGCCGAAATTAATCTGAGAATGTTTATCAGACATGCTTGGTTTTTACTGCAGGTAGGCTACGTCAATCTTAAGTTATATCAATAGCCTAGAGAAGGTAAAATAATGTTACCGTTAGCATTGGTTGAGTGATGGAGGCCAATTTGATTATTGATGTATTTGTAGAAAACCATGCTACCAAGAAAATTGATAACAGCACTAATTGCATCTTTCGACTGTCATCTCATTTGCTTATGACCATAACCTAGGCTAATAACAGGAGCTAAGTGAGTTAGCCACAACACGTGGCTACATTTAGGGACATTTAGCTCAAAGTCTCAAAAAGCATCTGAGTTAACGTTCATTCCCAAACACCCATATAGGCTACTTCAATCCTCTATTTTCAAAGGTGATTCAAGTAGCCTAAGGAAGAGCATGGCTCAAAGTAAAGTAACTAGGACTGAAACTACAGAAATTCGTCAAAGTGAATAATTTGTGTCAACTCGCCGCAATGTAGATTTATTAACGCACCCGTGATCTACATCTCCATTTAAACCAAATGTTTTAGAGCGCACGTTGAGAGATGTATCCAGGGCAGGGCTGTACCTACACGTATTTGTTGCACGTGCTACAAAAATCATTCTTTGCAATGGATGATTTAGTACCAACGTTACACCGGTCCAATGCAGTTTTGCCTATGGCTATACCGTGAGACTGAGACGTTTTTTGTTTGTTCGAAGTGCGTGTTTACGGTGTGAGAGGGGAGTCGATGTGCATGGATATCTCAATCGCAAAATGAAACAATATTTCTATCGGGCGCCTACCATGGACTAGGCTGGGTGAACTCAGCCTGATATGCCGGCGATTCCTTTTCGATTTCTTAAAAGATTGAGCTTGGTCTGGCAAAAGCCAGACTAACCATGGACCTCATAGTTGCAAAATGCAAGGGAACATGAATCAGCATATTATTTGCACAAACAATAACGAACAGTAGCTCTTCAACTTGGCCCGTTAAAATGTGTATTGTAGAAATCTGGGGTATTTCTGTATGTATTCTGATGTGTTCATCTGTGTTACTTTTGTGTTACTTTTTGTGTGTAGTAGAGACGTGGAGAGGTACATGCCATTGTCTGTGTCTGCACATAGGATTTACCATCAACAGGTCAGACTGCCATGTTCCTGGCCGTAGTCATAGCATGGGCAGAATGAGATATCACCTTGTTATTCTGTTTTCAGGGCTAGTACTTTTCCTATTATTTTTGAGCTATGGCTGGTACCTTCCACGTTGGCATGATTTACGTTGACATGATTTTAGTATAACAGGCTTTGTCTCAGGTTTGGACTTCGAGACGGATCGAGGAAGCGACTCGGGGAGCATCTTATGCCAAGACGCTCAGCAGCAGCCCGCTTCTACTAACTACCACACCTGTTGGACTCTGTGCAGTTTTACTGTTTGAGACTTAGCCTGTGCTCGGTTAGTGAGTGTTGTACCATCTACAATAAATTCTTTTAATCACCGATCCTGATCCAGCCGTCAAGCTTTATTGACCATCTTCAGTACAGACATCAGAACTAAAACACAACGCAAAACGATCGTGAATCCAACATTTGGTGCCGTGACCCGGATGCAAGAGGAGGGGGAAGACGAGAACATCCATTCGGCGAGGTCAGACTGAGTCTTCGGGTTCAAACAGACGTCGAGGGCAGATTTTGAAACTTCACATCTGTAAGAAGAGTCTACTTTGAGGCCCCGGGCTGACGTGACCAACCCCAGCTGGAAGCCTACCAAGAGGGAGGGCTGTCTTGGCGTGTGCACCCGCCAGCAGTGAAGAAACTCTGACCAGGTGAAAGCAAAGAGTTTTTTTCTCCTCTGTGCGTGAAAAGAACCAAGAGTAAAGTTAAAAAATAAACATAATTTAGGGAGTAAATTAGAACTTTTTTGATTTAAAGCTGCACATTAATGAGAGTATTGAAGTTTGTGTCATTAAGTGTTTTGACAAGTAACGTACCTATATCAATGATTGATTAGCGCTAGATGTCATTTGATATAAGAAGTTTTCCGGAAAAAAGTAAACGGTTGAAGTGTACACATATTTTGGGTAATTGGAATAGATTCGTGAACGAATTAAAAGAAGTAATCGATTAACTACGGACAAGCTTGGGGGATTAAAGCTTTTCTTTTTCTGTACTGCCATTACATGCTAAGCTGTGTGAGTTTTGTGATAAAAGCTGTGTGGGTTTTGTGATAAATGCTGTGCGGGTGCCGAAGAGAAAATAGAAGGAGTTACTGTCGCTACAATCATTATTGTTGCTGAAGTGAACTGTGTGGTTGTTTCTCAAGGTCTTTGTTTAGTTTAATGGCCTAGGACTAAACTTAGCGTTACAGTGATACGGATAGGAGACAAAATCACCAGAGGGGGGTGTTTTGGTTGTGTAGTAGGTGAAAAGTGGAATAGGGTTTCCAACCTATGTTTTGTTGACTTGGTCAACTGTGAATTTAACGAGAGATCGTTAAAGGTGTGAGTGAGACGTTAATTCTTTGTCGTTGTCCAGCCGGTTTTGGGGAGAAAGGAAATAGTCTGAGTTAAGTGGAACTGACACTGGTGAAAGTTATTGTTGTGGCTTCATGCTGTGAGTAAAATAATTTGCCAGGGTTCGAGCCGGGAGAGATAAGAGAGAGTGTTTCCTTTTCCCTGGCGGGAGCAGCGAGCGTGTGTGTGTGAGTGTGTGGAAAAAAAGGAGAAGGACAGAGAGAGAGAGAGGTTTTTTCCTCTGGCCAAAGCAGAATCGCAAAAGTTGGCACTAAAACATCACACACTACTGACAAATTTAAGCAAAAAGTTTAAATAAAGGACCTCGTCCTTGTATGAACACATAGTCTAATTCGTATGGCTTCGGGCCCCAATAATAATTTGGAACAAGACACTGTGCAAGAGAGTAAGAAATCAGAGATGGTTCGCGGGCGCAATAAGCAAAAAGAAGATAAGCAAGCAGCTGACCATGATGAGGAGGGAGTGAAGCCTCAGCAGGAGGAGACATTCGCTGAAATACAAGATTATGTGTCAGATTGGATGGCGAAGAAATTTCAATTGGGCAAATTTGAGGAAAAATTGAGAAAAGATTTTGAAATTGATCCTGCATCTATTGTCCAGGGGCGCTGGCCACCTAAGAAGGTTCGTGAGGTGTATTTGAGTTGGAAAAAGCACAACAGACATCGTGAGCCCTATGCCTTTTTGTTAATGAGCCAGCTAAGGCGATCCTTTATGGGGGCTATGCGGGCATCCTGCTCGCAGGAGGTGGATGCCGAAAAACACCGTACTACATGTCTGGCAGAAGAATTGAAATCTCAGGCAGGGAAAGCTGGCAAGAGGTTGCAGACGACCGCAATTGTGGAAGAGTCATTGAGAAGGAAGATACAAGAATTGGAGACAGAAATTCGAGACAAGACTTGGAGAAGTGAGATGGAGAAACGTGACTTAGAGGAACAGTTGGCAGAAGCAGACATGTTGCTAGAACACACTGGAATGAGGCGAAGAGGAGCAGTCCCAGCGCGCCACTCTGAGGGGAGGAACCAACTCCTCCCACTACCACCGCCCCATCATGGGGGAGGGGGGCGTGGAGGGCAGCACAGCACCCGCCTCTATCCGACACTGCACGGCTTGGACCCAGCAGCGCCACCTGCCATGGTGGAGGCTTCTGGAAGTGCAGTGGACATCTCTGACACTATTGAGCTGGGAGGCAGTTTCATCGCACACTATCCGGCTATTGGAGGTCTGTTTGAGCCAATGAACAGCACCCCACCTGGCGGGTACCAACAGCCGACAGGGAGAGGCCCCTGCTTCCAACAATCTACAGCTGATGCTCAAGCCAGCATGGGCCTAGCAACAGGGCCTGGCCTCTACACTTCATATGTGACCCACTACCAACAACCTGCTCAACCCCAGCAGGGCCAATTTCAGCCACTGGCCACTGCTACAGCTCCCACTCCAACACCATCCATGCTGTTACCAGCGCCACCTGCAACCAATCCCCAATACCTGTCGCCCGAACAAGCCAACCTGCTGTCCCCGTGACTGACGCCCCATCCACATCTGATGCAAGCCAGGGAGCGGCTGCTCCCGTAATTAAGCCCAAGACCAAGAGGCGCAGGCCACCAGCAGAGGGATGGGATGTCTGGGATGAATCAGCTGATGAGGCCCTCATATGCCCAGTAACGCACAGTAGCCAACGCTGATGGTGTGTCTGTGTTCTACCAACCAGCAAAGGGCTTAATTTAAATCCAGAAGTGGTCTGCCGCCATACAACACCCTCGGGATGCCGGACGGCATACCTGGACGAAGAAAAAGAACTCAAGGAGATGAGAGACCTGCACCCTTTGACGCATTGAAGATCCTACATCGTTACGTTACTGCCTTGCTTGAAGGCAACTACCAAAAGACCTGGCAGTCGTAAAGTGAAAGCACACACAAGGCAAGACACCCTTGAGGCAAGAGGCAATGCATTGATGGATGCGGCGCCAAGAACAGCCGCAAAAAAAAGAGAGGGAGGGGATAACGAAAACGACTAACGAGAATGGACACGGAAATGGAAACACGGACGGATCTAACGGTAACAGGAATTTTTTTTGAAAATGACAACGAAATGCATGATGAGAGTGACCAAGAAGATCAAGGAAACATCTGAAGAGGAAAAACGGAAAGTTTGGCCAACATCAAAGACATGCAGAACAGCGCAAGCCGAAGAGAAGTGGACTTGATTGAAAATGCGCTGAAGCTCCATGACGACAACCTGTGGAGGTTTGGAACAAGAACAGTGGCTCCAGAAAGTCTTCTGCCATACCTGGCGACGCTTAAATTCATTCGCTTGGACACGTGGGAGTGGAAAAATGAGGAACAGATTCATACAGGTCTGGTGGGCCCCAAAGTTCACAGCAACGCCAGGGACATCGCTGGTGTGCCACCTGTCGGCAAAACAACCACGACAGAAAGGTCAAGCTGCCAACATTGAAAACACCTGCTCCACCAGGGCCTTTCAGAGTTCTTCAGATAGATTACATCACCCTTCCAAAGTGCAAAGGCTATCGCGACGTTCTGATTGTCCTGTGCAAGTTCTCTAGGTGGATCGAGGCGTTCCCTGCACGATCCGGAACTGCACTACACACTGCCAAAGTCCTCGTGAAAGACATCATTCCACGAGCACGGATTGCCGGAACAGATCTGCTCAGACAACGGAACACACTTCACTGGAGCAGTCTGCGCGCTGAGGTGGCCCGTGATGCTGAATGTGCAATGGTCCCTGAACTGCCCTTACCACCCAGAATCCTCTGGGCAGGTGGAGAGAGCCAACCGGACGCTGAAGGAACGACTGGCCAAGAAACATCAAGAAGGCATTCCTTGGGTTGACGCCTTACCAACAGTCCTGTGTAGCATGCGTGCTACAAGCAACAGGGACACAGGACTCAGCCCATTTGAGATCGTGACTGGCAGGCCTTTCTCAGCACCAGGCACGATCGATCTGAGGAAAGCCGACATCCACCTGACATCAGATGCAATGCTGAACTACTGTGTGCAATTGACAGAAGCGGTCCAGACAGCGGCTAACCAAGTGAAAGAGGCCTGGGGAGACCCCCCGGAAGGTGGGCACTCTCTAGTGCCAGGTCAGTGGGTGATGATTCACAAGCCCCAAAGGTTAGCGCTTAGAAGCCGGCACGACGATGGGCCGTATCAGATCTTGTTGATAACACAGTCGGCAGTAAAGGTCCAGGGCAAAACCAAATGGATACACGCGAGCCACTGCAAACTAGTTGATCCGCCGGAAACATGACACGCCGAGCAGGGTACAAATTATATCTGATTTTCCGCCCGTCTTCTTTTTAGAAATAGGGTGTAGACCAGGGAGGAAGATTCACGGAAGACTTTCATTTTGACGGTGGATTTGTTGTTTTCACGGGAGGTCAGAGGAAAAAATGAAAAGGGTAGGGACACCAGTGTAGAATCTTTCCCTGTAAAACCGAGCCTGCTTGGAGTGTTGTGCTAGTTGACTCTTGGTGACACAAACTCATGCTCAGAAAGGTGATAGACTTGGACAAGTCTTACCTGTTTTTTTATTACTGGCATTAGCCATTATCTAATTCAGGAGTGATTACATATACCTGTGAAATGTTTAATCATTATGTGCTTGCATGTTATATTGTTAATCAATACTATAACTTGATTATATATTACATTTAATCATTATATGATTGTTCTCACTGCAACCATGACTATCCTCCAACTGATACTGCTCTTTACTTTCACTCCACATGTACCCATGGAGTTGCTTGAAGCCACGGACATCATCCAGGACAGAGACTTTTGCCTTTGAACTGAACTGTTGCCTGCCGGTCTCCTTCACTTCTCCCCAAAAAGACTCTGTTTCCCAAAGGAATCCTCAACTCCATCGCTCTCTAACAGCCATCAGCTCACTGAATTCTGTGTTGTGTAACTGTTGTTGTGTGCCTTCTTTATCAACTGGAAAATGTCACCGAGAATGTTGTTTTGTTGTGCTGTTATCCTGTGTCACCTGGTTATTGTTACTGATACTCTGTATGATAGCCATCATGACGTGCACAAGGACAACACTTTTCTGAAGACGGCTCATGGGTTAGCCCAGGCCTGCTGCGAAGCATTCGTGGTTGGGTATGCGGGGTTAATGCCATCTGCCTCTGAAGTGTATCCTTACATAGCCATCCCTTTACCATCCCAGAGTATGTAGCAGCCTTTAACAGTACTACAAATGGTTCCCCTGATGACATCTTTTCCTAATCCTCCATGGGCCAGAGGGCCCCTACTAAGCTTAAATTGAGTTATGCACACGTGGTGTGGTCTGTTGGGTGGCCGACAAGAGTGGACGGTCGGTGGTAGGTCAGAGCATCTGCCCATATGAAGTTCAGGTTGGACAGACTGAGGTTTCCATTGAACAGTCAGGTGAAGTGGTCCTTATTCCCTTCCCCGATGATGCGTGTTCCAGGTGGGACGCCAGGAAGCACGGTCGCCACTAATGCACTAGCCCCTGTAATGGTTCCATGTTTGTGTGTGGACAGTATGCATATTCCTATCTTCCCCTAATTGGCAAGGCTCTTGTTATTTATCTTATGTTGTTCCAGCTGTGAGGATTGTGGGAGGGAACATTTGGTGGGTGAGTCAACATCCATACACCCCAGTAGGACTAAGCGTGTGACGCTTTGGGGGTCACAGTACTGTTGCAACCCCCGACACAGAGATTCTTTGCCGCTTTAATTCCAACTTATGGCCTAACTGTGGCGCTTTGATGAGATTAGAGATCTGGTACACATTGTTGATGTAGTAGCTAATGACACTGCATCGCTCTTTCAGACATTAACCGAACTGTATGCAGTAAGACAGGTTGCCCTTCAGAATAGACTCTGCCTGGACGTGGTTTTGGCCAGTAAGGGAGGTGCTTGTGCTCTGATTGGACAGGAATGCTGTACTTATGTGCCTGACTCCGACCGGGTAATGTCTCCATTACATCAAAGATATTTACTCACCTGCAGCAGCTTAAGAGGGATAATGGTAGCTGGTCCCTGGGAGGTTGGTTGAGTAGCTGGGGTGGGCCCCTGTTTGCTCAGATTGTCCAGTTCATTATGCCCCTGCTCATTCCCATCTTTGTCATCTACTTAGCAATCCAAGTGGTGTTGTGTATCATTAAGCTGCCACCACTACCAACCCAAGATTGGCCCCTGTTAGAGTACCTCCTGCCCAGCCTCGGGATGAACCGAGGGATGTGGGTTTGATTCCTTTCCTTTTAATTTTTTATGTGTGAGACAAATCCTCCGAAATAAATCAGTTATTATGTTTTTCTTTTTAAGACACCGCACTTCCTCCTTTCTCAAGTGCTGGAGAAGTAATCTTGTCTTGGTTTGTCCCTCTGTTCTTTAGACCACATCAGACTCCTTTTATTTGTTTTGTATGATCTATAAAAATCTGTGTTTTTTAATTGATCAAGAGGGGGGACTGTAGAAATCTGGGGTATTTCTGTATGTATTCTGATGTGTTCATCTGTGTTACTTTTGTGTTACTTTTTGTGTGTAGTAGAGACGGAGAGGTACATGCCATTGTCTGTGTCTGCACATAGGATTTACCATCAACAGGTCAGACTGCCATGTTCCTGGTCAGAGTCATAGCATGGGCAGAATGAGATATCACCTTGTTATTCTGTTTTCAGGGCTAGTACTTTTCCTATTATTTTTGAGCTATGGCTGGTACCTTCCACGTTGGCATGATTTACGTTGACATGATTTTAGTATAACAGGCTTTGTCTCAGGTTTGGACTTCGAGACGGATCGAGGAAGCCACCTGGGAGCATCTTATGCCAAGACGCTCAGCAGCAGCCCGCTTCTACTAACTACCACACCTGTTGGACTCTGTGCAGTTTTACTGTTTGAGACTTAGCCTGTGCTCGGTTAGTGAGTGTTGTACCATCTACAATAAATTCTTTTAATCACCGATCCTGATCCAGCCGTCAAGCTTTATTGACCATCTTCAGTACAGACATCAGAACTAAAACACAACGCAAAACAATCGTGAATCCAACAGTATGAACAGTCTAGCAACGCATTTCATGAAGGCCCTTTTGGACATGTCAGTTATTTGCACCACTGGGTAAAACAGCATTTTGTTTTAGACTACTTAATTTGTGCATTGACAATAAAGCTGAATATCATTTGAACTAGATGACTTAACTTATGCATATAGAAGAAGAAACATTCACAAAAATCCAAGACATGACCTCTCTTCTTGATAGCTGTTGAAAACTGCATGGAACTGACAGGGATTGTTTTGTTTAATAATAAATAAATAAATAAATACATTATACCTTCTGCTTTTCCCAAATACAATGTAGCCTACAGGTGTACCTTTCATCGGTCTAGTTGCAATGAATGGACTGTGATTAACTGCCCTACTTGTGATTGTTTAGATATTTTAAAGGTTTTATAATGCTACAAATTTTTTGGCAAGTGCTACAAATCTATTCACAAGCATACACAAAAGTTTCAAGAGTGGGGGATGGAGTAGAAGATGGAGACAAATTCATTAATATGATTTATTTTCGCGGAATGGATGTACAGGACTGAGCGGCGGTCATATTTTGTACCGCTATGCGGTACATCTAGTTGTAATTGCTTGTGTGTGATGCCAATGAAACACTCTTTCGGACATGTTAGCTAATGTTAGCATAGTAATGTTCGCTAGCTAGGTAGCAACTAAGGACTTTGGTTAAACTTGTATGTTGTTGCAAACTAACCTGAAATAACATACGTTCAGCAACTGTGTGGTAGTCTACTAGTTCTAGCAAAAAAATGTTAGGATAGTGTATCAAAATGGGTTCATAACGTACATCGCTGAATGTAGAGGTAATGGTCAGAGAATGTTTGGTCAAGGGCTAGCACTCCACCAATCAGATTGGTCATTGAGGCCGACTGCCACTGGCCGACATGTGTAATCGGCCAAAATGAACGCCGACTCCGACTGACGACGGCATGGGACACACCGAACTGACTCGAGTCACCGACCTCGTCCGACTGTCCGATGTCCGACAGCCGATAATTGGGTTGGTGTGTCTGGGCCTTAACTTTTGATCCATGTGCCCGATATTCAAAAATAAGGTATCATTGGAATTCTTGGACCAAGCCATCATATTGGATTTTATCGAAAGCTTTACTAATTATGTCCGATCTTCACAAAACATAACTTGTATGATCTTCAGACCTAGCCGCACAAAAGTTATCAGTGGAAATTGTTTTCCCAAAATCAGTAGCAAAGCCACCGAAAGGAAAGAAACATGTTTTAACTACTATCTTTCATGTGTGGATTTTAAACTTATTTTCAATGTCTGTTGATACTGTCAGACCTCCCCGTTCAGCTCCTAACCTAGTTCTTACGACAACATAACAATTTGACCACCATTTTGAAAGATATCGAAATCAATAGTACATTTTCACAGGTCACAAATTTTGTCCGATCATCACCAAACTTAATGATCAAAATCAAGATCTTTAGACCACGGCTCACACAACGTTTACCTGTCACAGCCAAACGAAATCAGTGGTGAAGCCGCCAAACAGGAAGTGAGCTCATATCTCAGCAACTCTTTCATGTATCAACACCAAACATAATACATACTTTGGACCCCATTTTGATGTTCAAGAAATTTGATGACCTTTGATCTCTAGGGGGCGCTGCAATTAGCAAAAATGCATTTTGGCTTGTAACTGTTGATGTGTTTGGAATTAAAACTTACTAGTGGTGTCTGTAAATACTGTTCGAGGTCCTAAAGCCAACACATGCCAACTTGGGATGTCAGCATAATCTATCTGGCCGCCATTTTGGATTTTTTCGGAAATGCAAAAACATTTTCACAGGTCACAGTCTTAGCCTGTTTGTCTCGAAACTTGGTGTACATGATCTCTTTGACGCCATATTCAAAAGCGTTCGCTCATTACAGCCAATCGAAATCTACGGCGAAGCAACCAAACAGGAAGTGACCTTATATCTCAGCCAATCTTTGGTTATTTGACATGAAACTTGCAATGAGTGCTCGCAGCTCTATATCTGATGTAATAGCATCAACTCTGGCCTACTGGTCTGCTTGGCTCCCTCATTGCTGCTTACAGCTATATTTCGTAAATGTTTTCACAAGTTGGAAGTCCAAGTCCTAGTCCCATATAACCTACCCAGACCGCTACGATCACAGAATACTGGCCTTCTTGTAATTCCAAGAATATCAGAAACTACAGTAGGAGGCAGAACTTTCTGCTATTGTGCATCCCTCCTCTGGAATAATCTCCCTCCCTCAATTCGATTAGCAGACACCCTCCCTATTTTTAAGTCTACACTTAAAACATACCTCTTTACTGCCTCCCATAGTTAGGTATGGTGCGGTGTGGAACTTCACCCACCTCAGGGTTTTTTGGAATGGACCACCCTGCTGTGTCCTCATGTGACCTCAAGTTATCCACTTAAACTTGCCTACTTGCTAGATTTCACCAATCTTCCATAGCCTACTGCAAGTAGTTTGAGTAGAACTACTGCTCTTCATTATCTCCCTGCTTGTTGGTATTATCATATTGTATTATTTCACGATCGCTAAACATTTGATTAATTTTAATTTTGTCATCAGCGAAGTTGTGATTGAAGTATGTCATTCAGTTATGGACACTCGTAAATTGCGGTAGAGGGGAGAGAGAGGCGCTGGTTACCTTATGAACTGCTGGTTTGATAAATACTACGCACAATGAGGAAGCACAGCGTGCGTTATAACCGAACGCGCATAAACAGATGCAGCGCAAACCGTGCTAGTGTTAGTAAATCTACCCCAGTGTGCTAAGGAGTTGTGCGGCCCTCTAATGAGGCATGTATAGTTTGCCATGATGCAGTACATGTCTGTGTTCAATTTAAGTGCGATATGTTACAATCTGTTTCAATATCCATCTATAATATCTCCGTGTTTCCCTGACTGTGTTTCCCTGTTATCTGTTTAAGTTTGTGCATCATGGGTAAGTGCCTTGGCCCTTTCCTTGCTAGTGTGTTTGCCCACCATAGCACAGTGCGTTTTGTGTGTGAGATCCCTTCCACTCTTCCCATACATTCTCATCTCATGACAGAGCTCCGTTTAAGCCTGAACAGACTGAAAAACTGAAACACCATCCACCGACTATCAGAATGAAATAATCCATGAATAATCCATAAATCCATAAATAATACATAAATCTGCCTAATCTTTGTGCCAATACCACATCAAATGTAAAGATTATTTTATTTATGTCTTTATTGATGATGATGTCTCCTGAACAAATTTTACAGATTGATATCAAAACTTTGATTCATTTAGGTGTGTTTGTTTGCATGGACTTATGACTGAGAGATTCTCTTCTTGATCTCCTCCACCAGGTTTGCTCTTGAGATGTCCACCTGTAAACAAACACAAACAAACACAAACCCATACACTTTCAATTAAATAATACACAGACACACACTTTGAAGGAGGGTAGTGGAATATCATCATCACCATCATCATATCAGATGGTGCGTAATATATGACGCGCACTGGGTTGTTGGGGTATGTGTCTGATATTTCACTGCGAAGCAGTGAAATAACAACATAGCGTTGCTTTAAAGTTAATAATAATAACAAAGCGTTGCTTTAAAGTTAATAATAACAACATAGCGTTGCTTTAAAGTTAATAATAACAACATAGCGTTGCTTTAAAGTGAATAATAACAACATAGCGTTGCTTTAAAGTTAATAATAACAACATAGCGTTGCTTTAAAGTGAATAATAACAACATAGCGTTGCTTTAAAGTTAATAATAACAACATAGCGTTGCTTTAAAGTTAATAATAACAACATAGCGTTGCTTTAAAGGTTGCTGAGTTGCAGACCTCTTCTCTGTTGGCGACGTCACGCAGTTTAACGATGCCATCCCGGAGCTCCTGCTCTCCCAAGATGGCCACCAGCGGGATGCCCGTCTCCTCACAGTGCTGCAGCTGGCTCAGGAGTTTAGGGTTCTCCTTGTACATCACCTCCGCCTGACACACACGCACACACGCACACACACACATATGGTCACATAAGGCATATCCAACATGTGAACACAGATACAGAAATGTACAAACACACATTCTTCTGCTCACCTTTATCCCTGCATCCCACAACTCTGCAGTGAGTTTGAGTCTCTCTTCCAGAAGGTTCTTCTGAGCTGAGGCGATCATTACCTGTGTTTCTGTTGTACGGACCTTCACACCTTTAGCCTGGAGACACGCAGTGATATCGAGATCAGAGTGACTAGTATACTTGTGTTCTAGAGACGAACACAAACTGATTGTTCTCTATGCCAAGTGTGACTGAAAGCATATGGCGTATGTGTTTGACTACAGGATGTTCCACAAAAGCAACATCTCACGTCCGTCTTCTGTTCCACGATGGAGAAGATCCTCTCGATGCCGATGCTGAAGCCTACGCACGGAACGTTGCGGCCCTTGGGGTCGAACATCCCCACCAGGCCATCGTAACGGCCACCCCCAGAAACACTGCCCACATTGATGTCCTGTCCCGCGCTGCCACTGCCATCACCGGTCAGCACAGCCTCGAAGATGGCACCTGTGTAGTAATCCAGCCCGCGCGCTAGAGACAGGTCAAACACCACCTGCGCACACAAACAAACAGGCATGTACAGGCCACCACAGACAGCAGGTCACACACACACAAACACCAGACAATTCAAATACACAATCACACACATGACAAATATATGAAATAGAGAATACACACGCAGGGGAACAGCTGCTGAGACAAGAGAACAGCAAGAGAGAGGAAGCTCGCATCATGCTGAACCAACCAATAGAGAGGAAGCTTGCATCATGCTGAACCAACCAATAGAGAGGAAGCTCGCATCATGCTGAACCAACCAATAGAGAGGAAGCAGCTCGCATCATGCTGAAGCAACCAATAGAGAGGAAGCTCACATCATGCTGAACCAACCAATAGAGAGGAAGCTTGCATCATGCTGAACCAACTTCTGGGCTAAAACCTTCACAACCGGGAAACAGCTACTTTCAGAGACGCCCACTGATCTCACTTCCGTTGTGTTCATGGTCAAAAGTTCCTACTGAAACCAGTGCGAAATGGCTGCCGATACAAACATAATTGAAGCATGTTTAAGGTCGATTTTTGAATCTACTCCCCACGAATTTGAAGTTCGTAACAACATTTGCTTTAAACCTCTGCAGAAGTTATGTCTCATTTGCCTAAGCAAAGGCTAACCAGAAATGGCTACAAAGGCAAACTTAACGCCATCATTTTGGTTGTTAGGTCGCTGTCAACGGTATTTTCATGAAACACCCAGTACATGTGCATACTCACAAGGTTTGCCACCTTTCTGCGATTGGCTATTGAAAAAAGCTTTGTTCGAAATCAGAGACATTACCTCACCCTATTTCCCCCTGAATCCAGGCATATTCCTCTAGACTAGTCTAGGAGTGACATCATGATGTGACTAAGTCTAGGAGTGACATCATGATTTGACCAAGTCTAGGAGTGACATCATGAATTGATCAAGTCTACAGAGGGAGTGACATCATGATTTGATCAAGTCTAGGAGTGACATCATGATGTGACCAAGTCTAGGACCAAGTCTAGGAGTGACATCATGATTTGACCAAGTCTAGGAGTGACATCATGATGTGACCAAGTCTACAGTAGGAGTGACATCATGATTTGACCAAGTCTACAGAGGGAGTGACATCATGATTTGATCAAGTCTAGGAGTGACATCATGATGTGACCAAGTCTAGGACCAAGTCTAGGAGTGACATCATGATTTGACCAAGTCTACAGAGGGAGTGACATCATGATTTGACCAAGTCTAGGAGTGACATCATGATTTGACCAAGTCTAGGACTGACATCATGATGTGACCAAGTCTAGGACTGACATCATGATGTGACCAAGTCTGGATGTGGATAATAAAGGTTATATCACCTGCTTATACACCGAATCAGCCCCCCCCCCCCCCACACACACCTCCAGTGGACTATGGAGGATTCTGACCTTGTCTGTGATCTTGAAGAGCTGCAGGTACCCGAAGAGAAGCTTGATGTCCTTGAGGCCAGCAAGAGCAGGTTCACTCATAGACAGCTTAGGGTCCTCCAACAGCTTCTCGGCCAGTTCCAGTCCACCTAAACACACACACACACACCGACACAGACATGCACACGCACGCACGACACACACACACGCACAAACACACACACATACACACACGCACACACACACACCAACACAGACATGCACGCGCACACGCACACACACACACACACACACTCACATACACACACACACACCGCACACACACACACACACACACACACACACACACACACACACACACACACACACACACACACATAGAGGACATGTCAGTGCCCATGGTAATGGTACATACATAATAGGATTCCCTTGATGGACATGGTGTTGTTTAGCATTGCCACTCGGTTCCATTCGCAAGCAATATAGTTATGTGGCTTTGGATGAAAGTTAGATTAGCATGTGCTAAATGCTTGTTACCTTTAATATCCAGTATCTCTTCCATCATGCAAATGTGTGTGTTTATGTGGTTTGCTTTGCGGTGAGTGCTGTGACCAAACGCATGTGTGTGTTTCATTTACCTTTCTTGCTTTGCGGTGAGTGCTGTGACCAAACGCATGTGTGTGTTTAATTTACCTTTCTTGCTGACGTACTCTCCAATCATATCTGCTACACTCTCTGGGAGTCCTTTCTCCTTCACCATCTCAGTCTTCACCTCGGCCCATAGCATCTACAACACACACACACACACACACACATTATAAACTTGATAAATTTGATTCCTCTTTACAAGTCAAGTTACATTAGGAATCAAATCTTCTGAATTCTGAGTTTACAGATTCAGCGGTATAGGAAGCATCGTCTCTTCCAAATAAACATGCTTCCTATAATTGCTGATATGGAACAGTACTTCACTAGCTGCTTGGCCTTAGTTTTATTTAGTCCCCCAATGCAAAGTTCACGGACCGCCAACCTACAGTATGTACATGACCTAGGCTACCATGAGCTGGCATTTGTATCCTAGGTTCTCAGTGGCAGAAATCAAAGACTGGTATTTGAGAGTTTTTGTACAGAGTCCTCCATAAATCAAGGTCAAAAGCACATGACACTTCAAATATTTTAACTTTTTTAGCATTCTGAGAAATGGAGATAATGTCTGGTGTGTTTGCAATTCCAGAGAAGGTGTTTGCAGGTGAATTAAATCATTCAACACACACACACACACACACACACACACACACACACACACACACACACACACACACACACACACACACACACACACACACACACACACACACACACACAACCTTCACTCCGACTTCCTGGACCCAAAGATAAGCTACATTAAGGGTGGTCATATGCAGAAATTGCAAGTGAATAATATTCAGACTCACCATTAAAATGATTCTGTGTGTGTGTGTGCGTCGTCGTCGCGTCGCGTCGCGTAAGGCATGTAATGTGGTGTAAGGCAGGTAATGTGTGTGTGTGTGTATGTGTGTGCATGTGTGTGTGTGCGGTGTGTGTGTATGTGTACCATACCTTGTCCAGTTTGTCCACAGAGGAGCAGACGGTGCGGAACTTGTCATCAGGAACTCCACACACACTGAACATGCCATCCAGGATCCTTCTGTCATTTACCTGAAACAACAGCAAGTACATGCCACTCTCATCAGCCACACACACATGCACACACACCCTCATCACCAACACACACATGCCACTCTCATCAGCAACACACACATGCACACACACTCTCATCAGCAATACACACATGCCACTCTCATCAGCAACACACACACGCACACACATGCCACTCTCATCAGCAACACACACATGCACACACACTCTCATCAGCAACACACACATGCCACTCTCATCAGCAACACACACATGCACACACACGCTCATCAGCAACACACACATGCACACACATGCCACTCTCATCAGCAACACACACATGCCACTCTCATCAGCAACACACACATGCACACACACTCTCATCAGCAACACACACATGCACACACACTCTCATCAGCAACACACACATGCACACACACTCTCATCAGCAACACACACATGCCACTCTCATCAGCAACACACACATGCACACACACACTCTCATCAGCAACACACACATGCGACTCTCATCAGCAACACACACATGCACACACATCCAACTCAAGCAAGCTCTTCCTTTTCTCTTTGATTACCAATCATCAATACACACACACACACACACACACACACACACACACACACACCTTGATCTGGAAGTTCCCCAGGTCCAGTTCAGTTAGGATTTCGTAGATTATCTTCAGACACTCTGCATCAGGAATCATGGGATCGTACTGCCCAGCTACATCAAAATCCTGTGGTGGAACATGAGAGGTTACTGTAATCCACAAACCACACACACATAAATACACATACACACACATACATGCACACACACACGCACACACACACATTTCAACTTCACAAATAGAGAACAGAAGCTTGCTGTGATATGGGCTGTTTTAAATGGATTACAGAGTGAATCTTGAACTGAACCTTGACTTATATCGCAAATCAAACCGCAATCAGACAAAAAAATTGCAATTAGATATTTTCCCCAAATTGTTCAGCCCTAGATTTGATCATATGCTGTTTGTCAGGCTTGAACAATTAGTTGTAATGATGGCAGGCAGCAGGATAGCCTATTTCTGCATTGTTTATACTACCTCATAATATGTCATAGGGTGTGAAATGTGGGCCTATCGTCTATCACAGGTTAGATGTGGGAAAGACAGACTCACGCATTGGTAGAACTCGCGATAGCGTCCACGGGTCATAGCTGGGTTGTCACGGCGATACACCTTGGCGATGTGGTACCGTTTGATGTTAGTGATTTTGTTCATGGCTAAGTAACGGGCGAATGGCACCTGAGGTACACTGTTAAGGACATGGGCATGTGAATGACTGGATGGACAGTAAAGCCCTGGACAGGTAGACCCGTATCAGACTAGAATCAGCACAAATACACTAAAGGAGTCTAGCTGTAGCTGCTCACATACTGTATGGCCTCTGAAGCAATGCAGCTGCAGTAAATGGGAGGCACAGGATGGCTGTAGAGAGAAATGTACTTTCACTTTCGTATTGATTCAATACAATTACTACATGAATAGCACAGGGTAACTCCCCTTGAAGGCAAACACTGAGTCATATATTTAGTTGAGGGCTGTGTTGTGTTAAACTATGCTGCTATATCAACAGAGTAGCAGCATCTGATTATGTAATAGCATTGGTCAACTCAATGTCCAAGGATACGGTGAGGTCATATCTGAGGGACAGGAGTTCTCCCCCCTGGTCCTTCAGGTCATAAATCAGTTTGGAGTCTTCTCCGTACTTCCCCATTAATGTTTCCTTGGAAAACAAACAACACAGGCTTCTAATATTAGGATTTAAGAAAGGCATAGAGTCTAAGTAGAATGGATCTAAAGTTTAATAACTGGGCAAAATCTATTTGCTAATTTAATATCATGAAAAATATCACTAGCGTAAACATGGGTGGGACAGTGGGCATTACATTATGCTCCCACATAGCACATTTAGTTCATGCCGGATACACTTGCTCACTGACTCAATTTACACCTTGCTTGTCATTTAAATGAGGGCCCATAGCCTCAAGATAAAACATTTCTTAAAAATAGACTGCATGTGAATAAAAAGCCCAATTAGTTTTTTCATAACTAGTTGAATTAGAGGTAGAATAATTAGTTTGTTGGCTCCCCTTCGTACCTTCAGTTCAAAGACCGGCGTGTCGATGGTCTCGGCTGCATGACGCTTGAAGCTGTTGGTGATGGTGTTGAACACCTTCTCCCTAATGGCCATCTGCTTTGGGTTATAGTCCCTAGTGCCCTACAGGGCCAGAGCACACACACACACACACACACACACACACACACACACACACACACACACACACACACACACACACACACACACACAAACATTGTGTGTCATTGGTATGAGATACCATTGATCTGTTTTAGATGTATAAAAACTGATTCAACTCTCATTCATAAAACAAAAATAGCAGCATCTTGAAATGGCCAGGTAATTAGTGGGATCGCATGTTTACCTTGGGGGTCTTGAGGAGGTATTTGCCTTCATCTCCTCCTGACGGCGCCTTCTCATCAGTCTGCAGGGAGCAACAACATGTGGAAGTCAGACACACATCAGAGAATGAAACAACGGCTTCCTATTAACCATTAATAGAGAATGAAACAACGGCTTCCTATTAACCATTAATTAAATGCCTTTCTCTCAGATACATTCATGCATAGGCTACAGTCCTGTCTTAAACAAATAATCCTGCACTTGATCATTTCATATATGCAAATTCAGTCAATTCTTTTCTTTTTTTTCATATAACTTTAGAATTTTCATTTAACTTCATCAAACTGATGTTTTACCTGTCCAGGTACAATAGGCCTACACATGTTGTATATTTACATAACTGTAGGCTAATGTAAGTAGCCTACTAATGAGGAATATGCGAGATTCATTTTATATATAAAAAAAGCGTGGCCTATGTAAATGCTCTCTCTTCACTGTGTAAGTATAGCCTAAGGCAGCCTAGTGTGCCGTGAGAGATCATCAGGTGTGCCGCAGAAAAGCAACTGTGGCATCAAAGAATTTATAACCACATGCACTCATTGATTGTATGATTGCACTATTTGTGGTATGCAGGCATTGTACAACGGGGCCCCATATCCAGTATTCACAGAATCATCACATATCCAGTTCATAACAACAATTAAATTAGATATAGTCACCTACAAATGAAACAGAGGGTGCTTGTTTTATTGAGCAGGTCTTGCATAGAAGCCATAATAAGGCCATATCTGTGTATTATTTGAAATTTTAGGCTATGGTATGTTTATTTTTTCTTCACACAGGATGTTAGTGTGCCTTAGTGAAACTTGATGGAAAGGTTTAGCCTAAGAAGCCTATTTTAACTCGCTCGATAACTTAGTTTCACTTTGGCTGCATGCCTTTTCCGCATCGTGGATATCATGTAAGTCTATACGGCCAGGCCAATTCCGAATAAGATAGCGTACAGTCTGCACAATAAATAGGCCTATATATTTTTGTATGTTATAATTACAGATAATAATAGATACACTTTTTGGAGCAGAAACTATGCTATTTGAAATAAGGTTATTGTTCGTTCGTTTTATTATTATTTCTTATTCCATATCATTGCATTGCATCATCTTATGAACCATAGCCCATCGTACATAGCCTAGTTGTAGACACGCATTTTATTTTAAAGGTGCGTTTTATTAAAAAAAAGAGAAAGAAACGCAAAATAGCCTATGTTACGCTGTCTCTTGCTACAGAGTAGCCAAAAAAGATCCCACCCGTCCGATTTTCATGAAACTCGATGGAAAGGTGTAGTGTAAGAAGACCTCATTATATTTTAACTCGCAGGGTAGTTGATAACTTAGTTTCACTTTGGCTGCATGCCTTTTCCGCATCGTGGAAATCATGTAGACCATTTCCGAATAAGATACAGCCTGCACAATAAAACTTAATAGGCCTATATTTTGTAGGTTATAAAGATAATAATAGATACCCTTGTTGGAGCAGAAAATATGCTTTTTGGAATAAGGTTATTTTTCATTCTTGTTACTTTTATTTCCCATTGCATGACATTGCATTGCATCAGATTATGAACCATAGCCCATCGCAAATCTGTAGACACTCATTTTATTTTAAAGCAGCCTATGTAAAAACTTTCTCTTCACTGCAGTAGTAATGGACTGTTTGAGTACTAATTAGACAACAATTAGCCCAACTGTCCGATTTTCATGAAACTTGATGGAAGGTTTAGCGTAAAAAGACCTCATTATATTTTAACTCTCAGGGTAGCTCAACTTAGTTTCACTTTGGCTGCATGCCTTTTCCGCATAGTGGACATCATGTAGGCCTACGCCTATTCCGAATAAGATAATTTTACCTACCTCTTGTTTCTGTGCCTTCTCAGCCATGCTGCTTCTTATACGGACCAGTGAAAGAATGAACTGAGCGTCCTGTGTTGCAAGACAGTTCCTGCGACTCTGCTTCTCTAGGCGGAGCTTCTGTGAATATCATCTCCAACGAGCGTCTACAGTTTCGATATCACAAATATTCATTACCCTTACCTCCCACGCTATAGGGGAGGACGGCAGGGCAGGCTATTGTAATCGGGCAAGTCGTGCCGTCCAAGTGTGTGTCACATAACTTCAATAGAAAAGCTCTTGCGCTTCTTAACATTCAGCCTACTGACAGATCTTTCGTGCATCGGTCTGGCTATGCTGTGCTAAATGTTTCT
The DNA here is from genome assembly GCF_017589495.1 of Alosa alosa. NCBI lineage: Eukaryota > Metazoa > Chordata > Actinopteri > Clupeiformes > Clupeidae > Alosa > Alosa alosa. The sequence goes on along the minus strand of NC_063211.1, from coordinate 988,865 downwards.
TGTTGTTCATCAGGTGGCAAACGCTGAAGAATCCCTCCCTATTAAAATTGTTCCTTATTTCAGTTCAGTCCACATTTTTGCGTACTGCATTCGTCCTCGTGTGTGAGGGTGAGCGATCCTGTGCTCCGGAATAGGCCTAAACACACTTCTAGTCGATGGGCCAGATGAGATGTCGCTACCACTCAAGGTGGCAAAGGTTGCTTATACTTTTTGAAAAGATACATGTCTATAGTTTGCATTTTTGTATGATAACCCTTCTGGAGTCACAGCTAAATTAGTGTTATCAGCTGTTAAAGTTACCCTCCCCCATTGAAAAAACACATTTTTGACACAGGTGCCTATCTTGCTATTGGCCTTTGTTAAAGAAATATTTGCATATCTCATTTTATAATGTTTATAAACAAAAAGTATAAGCAACCTTTGCCACCTTGAGTGGTACCGACATCTCATCTGGCCCATGGACTATTCCCTTTTCTTGCAAAAAGCAAGTTGAGATTTGTGAATGCTTGCTGTTACCAGCAGGCACTGTCCGCACTAGTCATCCCAGACCATGCCAGGAGACAAAGGACACAGCTTATACCACAATCCAAATTTACGGGCTAGAATAAAATAATAGTCATTATCAGTGCACCTACAAATAGACATGAAACTTAAGCCTCAAAGGTCACCAGAAATATGCTGTTATCTATGTGTGTGATAAATAGCTTTGAATATACTGTAGTTGGCTACTGCATCTAGATAGGCTATCTAATTTTGCTTATATAGACTAACCTATTGCATACCACTTAAAAGCAGCCTACAGATTTCAGCATAACAAATAATGATAAATAAATAAATAGATTCATCAACATGCATTTTGATCTAAATGACAGGAACATCTGTCTGTCTGTCTGTCTATCGGTTTATTAGTCTGTTCTTCGCATATCTCTTCGAATGTTCGTCTGATTGATTTCAAACTTGGCAGGTGTCTTGCTACGGGCACGAGTAAGTGCAGTGCCAAGTCTGACGTTGTTTGGATGCGTAATGCAAAAGCTATCGTTAAATATATCGGTAAAAGAAGCACACATAGGCTTTCTCCCTACTGTATCCACTTCCCTCTCACAGAGCACTGTAGGCTCGCACATGTCCAACCATTAGTCCGATTGATTTCAAACTTGACAGGTGTCACTCTTGCTACCTGCACAACAGGCAACAAATTCCAGAATTGAATTGAAACTGGCTCTTGAATTTCCAATTCAATTCTGGAATTTCACTTGCATTTCAATTGAGGTAGCAAACAGGAAGCAGAATTTCTATTTGAATTGTGCACAACCCTGCTGCACAAGTAAATGCAGTGGCAAGTTTGATGTTTGGATATGTAATGCAAAAGAGATTGTTAAATATGTCGGTAAAAGAAGCAGCTTTCTCCGCTCTAGCCATTCCCCCTCACACAGCCCAGCGCTGGACCAGAGACCGGCAGCGATACAGAGGGCAGGGAGTTTTGGCAGCACTGAGTCAGGGCAAAGCACCGGTCAAGATGCAAGATGTTTGGATGATTATCATGTTTGTTTGCTTGAATAAAATGGTTCCATGGATTTTGCAGCAACACACCAACAAAAACGGGTATGCAGTGGCTATTAAAAATAAACACTTTGAATAGCCCAGGGCCCAGTTTCCCGATAACGACGGAGACACGATCTTAAGAGGGTTTTCTACGATTCATCTTACGATTGTTCGTTTGTTTTTTCCGACTGTTTCCCGAACATGCTTCGAAGCGTGAAGCAGCGTGCACTGCTCTTGAGCAGCTCTTAAGGGAGCTGTCCATGTTAATAGTTCTGAAATATCCTCTGATTTGATGGTGATGTCAGGTGACTGCACGTCACAGCTATAGGCCTACTGTTTAAACTTCGGATCTACACATTAATTCACATCAATACGAAAATAGAAACACTTTGACATCTGCATGTAAGCATCCCAAGTAGGTTATATAATAAACACAGACATAAATAATTGTAATTAAGATTAAGATTAGATTTTCGCTGTGTCACTTAAGAACACGTTTGAGGATAAGAAAGAAGTAAGAAAGAGAGGAAATGTGTAGGCTTAGATTCTGATGCAGTAGGCTACAGACTAAACCACATGTTCCTTTCTCTGCTTTTACCTCATAGGCCTAATAAAATATATCCCTCACTTAGCAAAGATATTCTGGCAACGTCTCGTTTCTTAACTTGATTGCATTTTTGCTTTTCATCACATTATTATGACCATTAAATGTAGGCTATGCTATTTTGCACGCTAAAATCTGATTCATCACAGGTAAACACAATAAAGAATGGGAACGTAAGATGGATTATGTATTCTAAGTTGTAATTCCTCTGTATGTCCTGTTGGGAACCTCAGTGAGAAGTACTGTTAAGACGCTCTTAGCCGGTAGATCTACGAGTGTTTTCAAAGTCAAAGTCAAAGTCAAAGTCAGCTTTATTGTCAATTTCTTCACATGTTCCAGACATACAAAGAGATCGAAATTACGTTTCTCACTATCCCACGGTGAAGACAAGACATATTTTACCAATTTTAAGTCCACAGACAAACATAACATTCAAGTAAACAAAAAGTAAGTAAATAAGTAAATAAGAGGGCACATATAATAATGAAAAAATAAGAGCAGCAACATTTTGTTGAAATTGTGCATAGACAGTCAATAAAAAACTAGTGCAAAGTCAGGCCAATAAGAGGCTTGGGTAGTTCTGTTTGACCTGAGTAATAAAGAAAGTGGCATAGTGGTGCAAGTTATGTAAGAGCAGCAGAAGTGTTGTGTTTTCAGGACAACAACACCAAGTTGTAAAGTGTACAAGTGTGCAAGTGTTCAAGTGTGCAAGTGGAGTAGTGCAGGCGGCCATTGTGGGTCCAATGTCCAGGATGTTATGTAGCTGAGGGTGGAGGGGGAGGAGGGAGAGAGTTCAGCATCCTTACAGCTTGGTGTATGAAGCTGTTGGTGAGTCTGGTAGTCTTGGGGCGCAGGCTTCTGTACCTCTTCCCAGAGGGCAGTAGATCAAACAGATTGTGAGCAGGGGTGACTTGCATCACTCACAATTTTGAGTAAGCTACTTGCGGGTGAGGTGGGTGGTGTAAATGTCCTTCAGGGGGGGGGTGAAGCACCAATGATCCTTCCAGCTGTGTTCACTATGCGCTGCAGGGCTTTCCTGTTGTATTCAGTGCAGCTTCCGCCCCACACAGCGATACAGCTGGAGAGGATGCTCTCAATGGTGCCTCGGTAGAATGTGGTCATGATGGCTGGTGGAGCACTTGCTCGCCTGAGTTTCCGCAGGAAGTACAGGCGGCGCTGAGCTCTCTTTCACGGCGCTCTTAAGCTACGATGGTTTCGGGAAACAGTCGGCAAATCTTAAGGCGTTCATAAGAGGTACTTTACGATACTCTTAGGCTTAAGATGCTTACGGGGAACTGGGCCCAGGCTGCTTTGGACTGTCTTTAGACTTTGAATTCCGACTGCAAGGTCCCAAATTTAAAGGAGTGGTCCCGAATGCTACAGACCACCAGCTACAGACAAGTGTACATTAGTGCAGTTTTTAGAATAGGGCAGTGTGCAATATAAAACTACAGCTCCCTATTGCAGTGTTTCTCAAACTTACTCAGACCAAGGCCAGAGACTTTCTAATGAGGAGACACAGCACTCAAAACACCCTCCATAGAAATGCATGGGGCTAGTTTGTAACGTCAATATGGCCGTTACTACATATATCACACCCCTTCCTCGGCAAAACGTCGACATGTGAATACATTGAGCCAATCATGTGGTGTGATGTGAATACATTGAGCCAATCATATGGTGTGTTGTGAAGACATCGTGCCAGTCATGTGTTGTGATCTCGCCGCTGGAGCAAGATTGGTGTCGTGAAGCCTTGCGCACGCGCATTTCTGCCGAAATGAATGCCCGACGAGTGCCCAAAAAGCGTCATTTGGCCGCCGAGTGGAGGGACTTGCCTAAAAGGACTTTGCCAAGGCTCACTTGGGATAGCTTGCAGACCACCAGTGGTCTCCAGACCACACTTTGAGAAACACTGATCTATTGTAGTTTCAAATGCAATATTACAATAGTGTTGTGATGCAGTGTTTGTTTAGAATAGGGCTGTGTGAGTGTAATCAATGCAGACTGTGCAATATCATGTGCAATATAAGTATAAGTATATACTGTATACTTTTTTGATCCCGTGAGGGAAATTTGGTCTGCATTTAACCCAATCGGTGAATTAGTGAAACACAAACAGCACACAGTGAACACACAGTGAGGTGAAGCACACACTAATCCCGGCGCAGTGAGCTGCCTGCTACAATGGCGGCGCTCGGGGAGCAGTGAGGGGTTAGGTGCCTTGCTCAAGGGCACTTCAGCCGCGGCCCACTGGTCGGGGCTCGAACCGGCAAAAAAGTATATATACTTAATATACTTATACTTAATCTTAATGTAGTCTCTTGTTTTAGTGTTACCGTTTACTTTGAGAAAGTCATCAGGTCCCCCTGGTTGAAAAACATCCCAAAATAATACATTTTCTCACCCCCACAATTGAAATGGACATGGTGTCATTTGGGTTTAATGCTTCCCTTTGTTATGCCAATCTCAGGCCATGTCCCTGGGTCAAAAAAATCCAGCGAAAGCTAAATTCTTTGTCCAGGTGTGCCCTTCTAAAGGTTAAGCGGAGTTGTGCATGTTTGCAGAAGAGTGGAGGAAAATAGAATGAGAATTCTTTCATCAATTCTGTGTTGGTGTCTTTTACTTAATGGACATATTTATTGAAGTAATCTAAAAGTAATCCTAAAGTAATCAGATTACGTTACATGTTTTTGGTAGTTATGTTACTGATTACAAAAATTGCCATGTAATTTGTAGTCAGTAATGGATTACATTTCAAAGTAATCTGACCCAACCCTGACTACAAACTACTCATACACAAACACAGTTATCATTCCACTGACAAAAAACATTTTATAAATGAATCCATGATTGACGTGACTGATCACCTCCTGGATAATGATTGAGTGATCACACCCAAGGATTATGGGTGATGGCAGAGCTCACTAACCTGACCCTAGCCAGATGAATTTCGTTCCCCTTAGCTCTGCCTAGCTTCACTCACATCCATCTGGGACCTCTTCCATTGAGAGTGATTTCTGCAACCGACTTTATGGTTCAGCCAATCAGGACGCAGGGCGGGAGTTTCATAGATGTGACATAGCGTAGAAGCGACTGTGAGACTGTTATTAGCGTCACGGGTTGGCTTCGATGTGAGTGGTTGAAGTAGCACGTCAATAGATGACGGACAAGTGGCTTATTAAATCATGCGCAAGCATTTTTTGATTAGGCCCAGCCTTCTGAAGCAACACTTCAATGGATCGGTTCCAGATGGATGAGTGGAGCTAGGCGGAGCGAAATTCATCTGGCTAGGGTCAGGTTAAGAGCTCACTGCTGGCGTTCCATCTGCTCGTACTTCTCCATGTAAGGCCTTACCGCCTCCCACACCTGCAGAGGTCAGAGGTCAAGCACAGAGTTAGCCCCCTAGTACTGCTCAGAGGGCACTGAGCTTCTAGGACATGAGCCAAGACTAGATAAAGAGATGGAAGTGAGATAACAGAGAGAGGGGGCACTTCATTTATTAGAGATGTAGAGAGAAGGTAGTACAGGTGTTCCAGGAATGGCAAACCTCACGCTGATGATTCTAACTACCAGGCTCGGACTGGTAATCTGTACAACCGGGCAAATGCCCGGTGGGCCGGTCAACATGTGGGCTGGTGACCTCCGGGAATGTTTTTTTTTTTTTTTTTTTTTTTGAAGTTATTTAGCCTTTTTGCGGCCCGTCATGTAGGCCTAGGCCTAGCCTATAAATGCAGTTGCATCCATTTGGCTTGGGGGGTGACAGGTCAATCATTTTGGCCTCTTCATGAAAGGTTGTTGTGTGTTACGATCGCGCCCCCCTGCCCCACCCCTCAAGTGGATTTGTCCAAGCAGCCGCTAGGTTTGTGGGGAATATAGCCTAGGCTACGAGTCCATGCATGGTAGCCTAGGCTATATAAGTGCCCTCCGCTGGCTGGTGTTCACATCATTGCAGTTTAACCGTAAACAGCAATCAGAGGTGTCTAGTTTTATTCCATAAATATATTGTTTTTATAGACGTTAGTTGCACGCGCTACCAAGAGCTTCCATTTACTGCACCATGTAGGCTACTGTAGTGCGGTTTGTCTGTCAACATAAAAAAAATCTACGGGTAGCCTACAATTTTCGCACAACTTAGTGGAAAAGTGTAGCACAGGTAAAAAAAAAAAAATATTCATTTTTGGACTCAAAGGGAACTTCAAAATATTTCCCATATAGTAGCCTTTTAGCTCACAACGACAGTGAAAGTGAAACTTGAAAAGTGGAAGTCTCTCCACCGAGTGTTACATGATAGATAGATGCACAATCAATCGCGAGTCGATGCAGGTAAAAAGTATCAGTTAGTAACGAAGGTAGCCTAATTTTGCAAAATGTGATGACGGCACACAAACTTGGGCAAAAACGTTTAGTATACACTTGTGGTGATAGCCTACAGTTAGGCCTAATGTGAATGAATCGCGGACTATAAAGAAGAAGATTTGCACCAAATAAAGGCTGTGGTTGTGTTTCTACAACATGTTGGCACAAAACGTAATTTCTGTCAACTACGATGTCCATGTTCAGTAGCCTATATTTTTCACTTAGTCAAGCAGTGACATGTGGTTTAATGCATGGGGTAACATGACGTGAGACAGACAGAAGATGAGCCTGTCTTTAGTAGCCTATCCCTGAATCCTGTCCCTCTCAAATCACTTTAAAATGGTGTGATTAGCAACTAGAATTAAAAAAAAATCCCGGAGAGACCCCCCCGGACCCCCGTGTTATTGTGATTATAACCTATAGGCTATAGGTCCAAATCTAAATGTTTGGGTTCAGTTTATTGTGATTATAATAACCTATAGGCTATAGGTCCTAATCTAAATGTTTGGGTTCAGTGTTATTGTGATTATAACCTATAGGCTATAGGTCCTAATCTAAATGTTTGGGTTCAGTGTTATTGTGATTATAACCTATAGGCTATAGGTCCAAATCTAAATGTTTGGGTTCAGTGTTGTTGTGATTATAACCTATAGGCTATAGGTCCAAATCTAAATGTTTGGGTTCAGTGTTGTTGTGATTATAACCTATAGGCTATAGGTCCTAATCTAAATGTTTGGGTTCAGTGTTATTGTGATTATAACCTATAGGCTATAGGTCCTAATCTAAATGTTTGGGTTCAGTTTATTGTGATTATAACCTATAGGCTATAGGTCCTAATCTAAATGTTTGGGTTCAGTGTTATTGTGATTATAACCTATAGGCTATAGGTCCTAATCTAAATGTTTGGGTTCAGTGTTATTGTGATTATAACCTATAGGCTATAGGTCCTACTCTAAATGTTTGGGTTCAGTTTATTGTGATTATAATAACCTATAGGCTATAGGTCCTAATCTAAATGTTTGGGTTCAGTTTATTGTGATTATAATAACCTATAGGCTATAGGTCCTAATCTAAATGTTTGGGTTCAGTTTATTGTGATTATAATAACCTATAGGCTATAGGTCCTAATCTAAATGTTTGGGTTCAGTTTATGAAGTGTTGCTACAGCATAATACTGTGTGTTTGTTATGGGGGGAATCAGGGGGGAATTTTGGTATGGTGGGCTTGTGTGTGTGTGTGTGTGTTGGGGAATTGCCAGGGCGAATTTTGTTCCCAGTCTGACCCTGCTAACTACTCTTTTTAAGTATATTTTTTGGACTTTTGCCTTTATGTCAATAGGACAGTGGAGAGAGACAGGAAGCGAGTGGGAGAGAGAGATGGGGTGGGACTGGGAAATGAAGTTGGAATGGAACCCCCATGGGCACCGAGACCGATATGTGGGATGGCGCTGCCGCTCGCGCCACAACTACTCTGTTTCTAACCTGAGTAGGTAAAGGCGAGATCTACATTGCTCCATAGAGTAGTGTGGCTGATCTGCATTGCTCCATAGAGTAGTGCGGCTGACAGTGGAGGTCTGCGTGAGTTTAGGGTGAGAGAGAGAGAGACTGCTCACCTTTTCCTCCAGCAGCAGCTTGTGTGCGGCCTCGATGTCAGGGCTCATGGCACGATCCTTGTCCCAAGGCCTGATGGGAAAACAGATCTCTTTAGTGGCTCTGTTGCTCCTACAGAGTTCAGCTACTCTTTGAGGTTGTGTTCTCTATTACCTGACCACAGAGTTACACTTTAAAGTGACCCTTTTACTCTTAAAGGTCCTGTTGTGTTCTCTCTTACCTGACCACAGAGTTACACTTTAAAGTAACCCTTTTACTCTAAAAGGTGCTGTTGTGTTCTCTCTTACCTGACCACAGAGTTACACTTTAAAGTGACCATTTTACTGTTGTGTTCTCTCTTACCTGACCACAGAGCGGACCAGCTTGCGCACCTCCTCCAAGGGGGGTGTGGTCTTCAGAGGGAGGCGGAACTCCAGGGCCTGGCAGGCAGCTAACAGCTCAATGGCCAACACTGAGACAGAATGTAGCAGCATTGTCATACACTGGTTGTGATGGTAAACACATGATCAAAATAAACATCACTGAGAAGACTAAAGATTATGGCGACTTTTCTCTCTCTCTCTCTCTCTCTGTCTGTCTCTCTCTCTGCCTCTGTCTCTCTCTCTCTCTCTGTCCAGGGGGGTCTTACCCTGCTCCACGTGCTCCACCACCCTGAGGGCCTTGCGTGCGGCCCACCCCCCCATGGAGACGTGGTCCTCAGTAGCTGCACTGGTGGACAGAGAGTCCACTGAGGCGGGGTGACACAGCCCCTTATTCTCGGACACTGAAACACACACACACACACACACACACACACACACACACACACACACACCAGTATGTCAGTAACACACGCTTCACATATTTACAGGTTGTATTGTATCTTCACATACACACTCACACAAACACACACACACACACACACCTAGAGCTGCGGCGGTACAGTGCGCGATCATGAATCCAGAGTTGAGGCCGCCCTCATTAACCAGGAATGCAGGCAGCTCACTGAGGGAGGGGTTGCACAGTCTCTCAATGCGGCGCTCACTGATGCAGGCCAACTCATGCACACCTATAGCCAGGTAATCCAGGGCCTGCGTGTGTGTGTGTGTGTGTGTGTGTGTACAGTATGAGAGAGAGAGAGATTAGCCAATAAATCAGAAAAGACATGTTTACCTTTTGTAGAGAGAAATGATAGACAGAATTTGACAAATGTGACTTATTTTTGTGGAAAAAATGTGCTGGACTGGGCGGCGGTCATATTTTGTACCGCTCTGCGGTACATCTAGTTATTGACATTTTTCCTACCTTGGGAAGACATAGTGGAAGAGGCCAATGAGCTGAAGAGAGCGTAATACACTGAAATAGCAGAGGAGGCAGCCAAGTGAGGTTGGAGTGCACGATTAAGGCCTATTGAAATCGGTGCACAAGGGTTTGTGGCCAGATCTGCTATTGGCTTGCTGTCTGAATTGGGCATTTGTGGACGAAGTCTAAGGCAGGTGGTTAGTAACATGTCCTTGGCAGCAGAACGAGCAAGCGAATGGTTGTGGGTAAGGAGAAGTTACCCTTCCTGGGGTGCAAGCTTAGGTAAGCTAACTGGCTCATTCGTTTTGTGTTTGTGACGGACCGTGCTTAGCTCGATGGTGGTTGGTTAGGGTTTTTAGGGTTATGGTTCAGTCCACATCAACGGGACGGACCAACCTAGCCAACCTAGGCCATGCCTACCCGACAAACACGGGACGTCCCCCGGACCTCATGCCGACATTCACGACGTCCCCGATTGGTCCCGAACGTCATGTTCTCTAGCGGACGTTCCGGTGACCTTATTGATGTCCGGAGCAAGTTATCGTTTGGTTATTGCGTGATGTCCGGTGCAGGACTTTCTGGGGACGTCACCGTCAGGTCCCTCGGATGACATTTGCATTTGGTCATTTCAAATACCTCCTAAGGACCCGACAATAACGTTATACCGGGGACATGGGGGGGACGTTTGTATTCACACATGGCAGCGGAGTTGACATCACATCCATGCACGACTTCACGTTACACGTCTGGGGATGACTAAAGTATCTATCTATCTAGTCTCTAGCAGTAGCTGCATTAGCCTACCGTAGTCTAAGGCAACATATCATACAGTTTATGAAGTTGTGCGTCTATGAGCAAAGTAGAACCATGATGTGATGCTTGGTGTAACGTTAGCAAAGTCGCTGTTCTTATCTTCTAGCTTAGCCTACAATGCGCTTTTCTTCAGATAACTGTCATTACGTGATGCATGTAACATGCTCTAAATAGCAGAGGTGGAAAGTAACGAAATACATTTACTCACGTTACTGTATTGAGTAGTTTTTCAGTGTATTTTGTATTTTTTAAGTAGTTTATAAAATCGGTATTTTAAATTTTACTTGATTACTTTTTGAGTGAAGTATTGTACTTCGCTACATCAAAAATCCCATCCGTTACTTGAGTAAAAAAAAAGTTAAGACTAACGAAAACAAAGGGAGAGAAAAAAAATTGCGCCCTAAACCACTAGCCAGCATGTAGCATACAACAGGACATGAATCAAGCTGACGCCATGCAGTCTTTCTGAAAGTGATGGAGATGGAGCTGGATCACGAGATGCATCAGATTAGCCTAACCTATGAAAGTGTATTTTCCGCTATTCCAATGGGTTGTCTCAGTTCGTTTTAGCACCAATGATTGCGGAGATATTCAAGCAAACACCATGGGATTTCGTGTTTTGATGTTTGTGCTCACCTTTCTTTGGAAAGAAGTTTATTAGCAGTTGTTTCCCCTCATTTTGATGTCTCTCTTTTTCCTGTTTTGGCCTTTGTTTTTAGTAACCTGACTTGGCTTTCTTGGAGAAAGACATTGCACCAGCAGCACAACAATTAGCGGTCCACTACTAGCGATGCTCAACTAATTAAACAAAAGATAGACTATCTTATGAATCGTGCAGGCGGACTAAACCATTTAGCTCTTTAGCAAGGGAGAGTGAGAGTGACCTTAGACAGTTTTCACTATGTTTTGTATACAAAATCCAGTCAGTCAAACTTTACATTTCGTCTGACATTCATTTTACATTTAATTTGGAAGTTAAAATATTCAGGTAAAATAAATATATGGTGGAAATAAGTATTGAGCGCTTTTTTTTTTTTTTTTTTTTTTTCAGTAATCAGCCTAAACTTCCAGTGAGTCTATTCGAAATTTTCACCACACATTATATTAACACACATATAAAAAATCCAAACATAAGAGTTTTGTGTATTAAAGTGGAATGACACAGGAAAAAATTATTGAACGTGCCTACTGAAATTTCTTCATTACTTTGTGGAAAAGCCTTTGTTTGTAAAGACAGCTTCAAGACATTTCCTGTATGACAAAACTTACTTAACAGAACTGTTTGAGCTTTTTGCTTTTATCCATCATGAAATGTTTCTTGCGTGACACCTTGGTAATGAAAAACCTTTTTATAGCCCATCAATATGTAAGATACTAACCAAGCTTATATTAATTTGCGCAGATAGAAAGGATAACTACTTACAGATTCCAGCTCGTTCCTTCCCTTTCCTTGCCTTAGTGCTTTTTCTTAGCATGTTCAATACTTTTTCCCTGTGTTATTCCACTTCATTACACATGACTCTACTTATGGAGTTGTTTGGATTTTTTATGTGTGGATTAGCTGAGTTATTACTAATGCCTGATGAAAATGTTGTGCCCCCTGTATTCCACTTTTCAAGGGCCCTCTCCTCCATTGGGGCCCTATACTTCCCACTTTCCCCCCCAGTTCGACGCCCTTTAATCTGCTGAACCTTCTGCTCGTTTCCAAATATAAAAAAAACTCTCTGCAACTCAACATTGGCCTGCCTGCCTCAGCTGCATGTGAGGGGCTTTTCAGTTGTGCTGGATTACTGTTCACTGCAAAGCGACCCAAGGATGAGTGCAACTAACTTTGAAAAATCAACTACTGCTCAAACTTAAAGGAGAACTCCGGTGATTTTTTCACATAGATCTCCATTTCTCAACATCCTTATCAGGCAAGTACCTCCCTTTCGGCGGCCATATTGCAACACTTTTGGGCACTTATCGTGCATCTATTTCGGCAGAAATGCATGTGCGTAAGGCTTCACGACACCAATCTTGCTCCAGCAGCGAGATCACAACAGATGATTGGCACGATGTCTTCACAGCACACCACATGATTGGCTCAATGTATTTTACAACACACCACATGATTGGCTCAATGTATTCACATGTCAACGTTTTGCCGCGGAATGGTTGTGATATGTGTAGACAACTGCCATATTGGCGTCACAAACTAACCCCATGCATTACTATGGAGGATTTTTTTAATGCTGTATCTCCTCATTAGAAAGTCTCTGGTAAAACTGGTTGTTCTGGTACCCACCCCAAAAAAAGTAACTAAGTAACTTTTACTTAAAGTACATTTTAAATGAACTACTTTTTACTTTTACTTGAGTACATTTTCAGATCGGTATTTTAACTTGTACTTGAGTAATATTTCATCAAGGTATTGGTACTTTTACTTGAGTACAATATTTTCATACTTTTTCCACCTCTGCTAAATAGGCAGTGGTTTATTTAACGTAGTCACATACTTATTATCTGTTTTATTTTCAGAAACACACACACGGCCGAATTGGGACTGAACCGGCTTTTGGAGCTGAATACGATGCAATAAAACTAGAGAAATGTTAAAAACAGATCACGTAGCATTTGTTTAGGGTTGTCTAGCAACAGAAGTGACTACTTAATTTGTAAAGCAAAACGATCTAGCTCTACATTGCAGAAGAATTAAGGATACTGCTTCTTCATGACTTGTTTAAATATCATTGTAATTTATTTGACGCATGCTCGTGTTTAAATGTGTCACGCATAGGCCTAGCTGTCCCCAATGTTCCAGCAGCTCCTTGTGGAAACAGCAAAGAGTGCACATATCCGATGAGATTTCTAACGAGGAGCAGAAGCTCTCTGCCTCACCAGAGCCTTACTGTTTATTAATAAAACAATGATATAGAATAGAAACATCAGAATCTATTTATTTCATCTTAAAGTTGGCTATAAAGAGCATTCATAGCCTAGAGAAAACGATACATTTTTCTTTATCTGCAATGTTCCAGGAAGAAAGGCTTACATTTATAGGCTGTTCCTGTTTGATCACAGCAGGTCCAAGAAAACGAGTGGATATAACGTAATGCATTCTAGTTATGTTTCATGTACTTTATTTCATGTTAAGTTTTGCTTCCCAGCATGCATTGCGATTCATTTAGTATTTTTGGCTATTATTAGTTTTTAATATTTTGAAACAATATGGTTTGAACAATTTATCTTAGGCTAGCCTAGGCCTACTCTGATGATGTTTTGAACAATATGCTACGGGATATGCCCATTAAAACGTCGTATTAGTTTATTAAGAAAATGACACCGTAGATGAGAAAGCAGCACATCCTAGCCTGGTATAAATAGCCATGTCTACTCATCATTAGTGTAATGCATTCGGAGGACGTGATTTCATACATGCGTGAAAATATGAGGTGAGTAAAGTTGATTGTGTGGTTGTAGATCAAGTCATTAATGCGTGTTCATGTTCCGTCTACCTCTCTCCTAGCAACGCTGAGATTTACAGGATGTAATACAGGGGTCTCAAACTCAAATGAGCTGGGGGCCAATTCTGCCTACGTCATCTGATTGGAGCGCCGGTGTCGTGTCAACACCGGCTATTTCTGAAAATGCAATGTTCTTTTTTTCAAATACCACACAAAACTGCAAACAGAAAGTGCAAGTGTTTTTATCTAGTTTTAGACACCTGTGCTAGCAACCTTAGCTTATAAATAAAATAATGATAAAATAAATATTAATACAAATTATAAAATAAATGAAAACATAAAAACAGGTGTATGTGTTTCACACCAAATAAAAATATTTCCTCTCATAACTTTTTAAACCTGGCAAACCTAGGCATCAGGGTTAAGAAAGCAACACCATTGGATTTTTTATATCAAAATTTCAAAAAGGCCATGGCTTGAAAGTGGTCAGAGATGAAGTCCTACTGTAAATGTAAAAATCTTTGAGTAAAACAAAAGTTTATGAAGGGGGTTAATTTACCCATGTAATTTGTCACTGGATGGCAAGCACCTCAAATTATGCACCTTTCAGTAAATACTGGATGAAGATATTTAAGCAGGTTTACTTTCCTTTTTTCATATTACCCACATCACAAATTAACAGGAAAACACCTAAGATGTATACCAACACCTAATATGTTGTGGTTTAGTAATAGATTACTACAATATAGGCCTACAATAAAGTATTCTGGTCAAACAGTTCCTATCGCGGGTAATCTGCTGTACCCAGAAGTTCGTGATCATATTGGGTTGACTTTGTAGTTCTTTAGAGCCCTATTTCTACTAGCCCTGCTGTCTGTACCACATCCATTACGGACACTATCATCACGATTACCACTGCAACCTCCAAGCTATGTTGGGCAGAGGGTCGAAACAAGCATGGTATGCTTAGTGGACACCGTTGTATACACGCACCTCCATTCACAGACGACCGTGACTATCACTGTCATAGGCGATCGATCATAATCTCCAAAAGGATATTCTCCTTCAGAATTAGAATAGGTGAATAACATAGCTTACCTAAGACTTCATCGCACGTGAACGTTTTTCAACATTTGGTGTAGGCCTATTTCTGCAACACTATGGCCTGCATCGCTTCCGCGTCATTACATATGCACGTCTTTGTTTCTCGCGTGTAATACAAGTATTTCCTGAAAACTTTGCCCCGTGATTTTGGGTTTGAATCAAGCTCTGGATGTCTTGCACATAGTGGAGCAGAGTAGGCCTATAAATGAGATGTGTCACCGTACCTGGATCTATCGTCTATTTTAAACAGTATCGTTGTTTGTATCGTTAATAGCCTCAAGGGCCGGATTACATTATTATTTTGTCATACGTCGCGGGCCGGAATTGGGCAGGACGCGGGCCGGGTGTTTGAGACCCCTGATGTAATACCATACCAAATTGCGCTTCATGTTTTTTTTTTTTTTTTTTTTCCCATTGCAGAAATATAAACGTTGCGAGCATAACGTCACGGTGACCATTACAGGACGTCCTCTCAAAGTCTCGTGGACGTCTTTTAGACCTCCCGAACAGAGGTCCGCGGGACGTAAAGGGAACCCTACACAATGTCGAGGAGGTGACGTTCGCCAGGGGACCTTTAGGGGACGTCGCCAGGACTTTATTTTGTTTACTGGGTAGGCAGGTTAAGAGTATTTTGGGTATTGGATATTTCAGTGTGGTAATATGTTGGCAGCATGGAGGGGAGTGTCTCCAGGACGCTGGTTTCACTGTTAAGCCTTCATGAGGTGTCGTGGTAGCCTGGAAACCAGACTCTCTGACTTCGCAGAGAATCTGGCTTAGATCCATAGGCATACGTTTATTTCCGGGTGGGAGGGCACAGTTTGAGGTTTAAAATCATTGGAGTTCCTTTGAACCGCTTTGAACCAATCACTAACAACCGGCGTTTCATCATACAGAGAAGTTTCTCTGCATCACACCCATAACAAGCAAGCGTGCATCTTATCAGCAAACAATCACACGTTTCATCTGCATCTTATCAGCAAACAGTCACACGTTTCATCTGCGTAACTCTCGCCAAAATGCATCATATAGTGTTTTGTGAATGTACCCAAGTCAAACTTTCATATAAATGCATAAGAACGTCCAAAGCGCCAATTTTAACCTTGTATGCCTTGTCGTTTTCGGGTGAAATGACCTTTTGAATGGGAATCCTATTGGGCCACTACTTTTTTGATACAATTGCGTCAAAATCGCTATTTTTCAAACACTACGAAGGCTCGACACAACATGAAACTTTGATCGAAGTATCGTCAGTGTCTCTACACATGAACTCGAGCATTGAGAACATTGCTGGTGTACAGAGTTTACTAAAAGAAAGGTTTTGAACAACTCACTTGTTTTTTCTGCTCGCTGCCATCTTGCCATCTTGCAAGGAGTTGTCCAAAATCTTTCTTTTTAGTAACCTACGTGTAAACGAACAATGTTCTCAATGCTCGAGTTCATATGTAGAGACACTGATGATGCTTCGATCAAAGTTTCATGTAATGTCAAGCCTTCTTAGTGTTTGAAAAATAATGATTTTGACGAGACCATGTAGCCTAGGCTACTAAACTAAAGTTTGACTCGGGTACGTTCGTAGCCTATTTCAAGTGACAAAATCTATGACTAAAGTTTAGCTGATGATATAACATCCTACTCGACTGTGACTTCGTTCGTGACACTCTTGTTAATAGGCTAAACAAGAAAGAGCTAAAATAACTCACCAACCTTATTTGCGCCTTTTATTCACATATGATTAAAGATTTCATTTTCGCTCCCTACGTTGATATATTCCAAGCGGTCTGCTTCAGGGGCAGGGACGTAGTAATTGAAACACCATGCCTGGGTAACGTAATCGCTCTCAGGGACACCCTCTATTCGCTGGTTGGTCGGCTGCCCAACTACCGAAGTAAACGAGGGCGAATCAACCTATTCCAGACGAAGTACTGTAGGTGTCACATCCATGCTATCCCAGCCCTCTGTTCCAGCTCCAGTCCCTGCAGCTACTCCAGTCCGGCTTCCTGCCCAACCAGCATATGCAGATCCAATCCGTTCATCCTCCCCAGAATTTTAGTTTGCCTACATTAGTGTCCCGCCTTGTTCAGTGCCCACCTGTTTCCAATCCTAATTAAGTTCCTATTTAAACCCTGGACTCTCTGTGTGTGTTGTCGATTATTATTTGTGGATTCAGCGTGAAGCTCTGTGAGAAGAAGTTACCTTTTGTCGTGTTTGCCCACTGTGGCCTTTTGTTTTGTTAAGTAAAGTAACGCCTTGAGCGTCTGCATCCTAATAACCTCGTTTCAAGTCCTTGTTTGTGATAGTAGGGAAAAGAAATCGAGCGGAAGTACGTAGGCAGGCCGAGGCCAGGCTAGTGTCGTGGGCCTAACTTAACGAAACATCGGTGAATGAGGGTGCCCACTTGATAATCCCAAAGACATGCTGCATACTATATACTGCTGTTGGATGGGCCATTTGTCTTGTGTTTGTGACCATTGGTTGGCAGATTTGTGGTTAGCGTGCTTTTTTAAGTTAATTTGAGTAGGGACTTCTGAATGTGTTTTTACCTTGGATTTTGGCACAAGGGATTATAACATCTAATCCTGAAATGCTTAATAAATACTGAATTGTGTGTAGTTAAAATATCACTGAAGGGCAATTTTTGGCAAAGCATAAAAATATCAGAAATGTTGGTATATTTTGGTGTTACCAACATTTCTGATATTTTTATGCTTGGCCAAAAATTGTCCCTCTGTGATATTTTCACCTTATCTAGAAATACAATCCATAGAGGTGTGTGTGTGTGTGTGTTTTCATGTCTGTGCACCTTCGCTGGGTATTCTCCATGAAAGTTTCCTCCAGAGATAGTAATTCCTCTCTCAGCAAACACCAGCTGTAAGAGATGCCAGAGCTCTCATATCATGTAAGAGATGCCAGAGTTTATCAGCTGTAAGAGATGCCAGAGCTCTCATATCATGTTCAGTTTGAGCAAGAATTGGAACACAACATATAAACATTAGTACCAATGAGAACTTTAACCTTATTTCATTTGATATCCTTTAGTAAACATGTGTAGGTGTAGTTGATAAAGTGTGGCTGTAATGGGAGCACATGGTGTAATGCAGGCTGTAATGGGAGCACATGGTGTAATGCAGGCTGTAATGGGACCACATGGTGTAGTGCAGGCTGTAATGGGACCACATGGTGTAGTGCAGGCTGTAATGGGAGCACATGGGGCACATTGATGAGGACATGAGTGGGCATACCGGGTTGTCTGTAGCACTGTTGAGCTCAGTGGTCAGGATCTTCTTCACGAAGGCAATGGTGTCATTTGCAATCCCATGCACCTGTGAGAGATGTACCGAGACAACAGTAGGGTGAGTGTGTTTTGTGTGTGTGTGTGTGTTAGAGAGTGAGTGAAGGCAATGGTGTCATTTGCAATCCCATGCACCTGTGAGAGATGTACCGAGACAACAGTAGTGTGTGTGTTTTGAGTGTGTGTGTTAGAGAGTGAGTGAGTGAGTGTGTGTGTGTTTGTGGGTTCATCTCAAAGCTCTATGTGCATACGGCCTCTCCCCTTGGTCCTCCAGCTCGTGCCCCGGAAATTATTCAAAGCTCGACGTCATTGCGAGGACGTCTCAATTCATCTAATTGCAACCAGAGGAGGCAAGACAGGAGAGAGGAGGAGAATAGAGATCAGAAAGCTGGATGCCGCATTGTCCGGCGAGTTCTATTAGGTGGCATAGGCTATGCTGTGAACGCGGCCGCCATATTGCTGGGGGCAAACACCTTACTGTCTATGGGCAACACTTGCCGGCACTCAGAGACACATGATTTCCAGTCAGAGTCACATGCTCCTCCATTGGCCTCCAGTTATTGTTGCCCCCACCAAGATGGCGGCGCTATTTTCGCACGTTCTGGAACCCAATACTATATCTAGCTTTCTAACATCTATGAGGTGGAAGGACTGATATGCGAGGAAACACAAGAGTATCCTTTCAGTCATAATTGTGTGATCATTGGTCCAAGCTGCCAAGGTTAAAAGTTCACTCCCACGTCTGTCAACCTTCGGTTTCAAACAAGTTCATAGGGATTTATTTGCGACAATAAACTAATAGATAGACCAAGAAAAGACCTTTATATGCTGGAATTATTATGAACTACGGTACCATGCAAACTAAAAAAAAAAAAAGTTCATGCCTGTTTTGTTCACGCATTGTATAATAAGTATTCATTTATGTCTCGAGAACATCATTACCTCATTATCACTGTCAATAAGTGGGAAGAGTCCATGTTCATATGATATTTTTAGGCTTTAGTATAAGCTCACATTCTCTGCAATTTGTGTGTCTGTTTATTCTAGCCTAAGGGTGATGCGCTGCATCATCAGTAGTTGACGTCTCTTAAAAGTGATGTGTGTGTGTGTGTATGAGCCCTGTGTGTGTGTGTGTGTGTGTGTGTGTATGTATGAGCCCTGTGTGTGTGTGTGTGTATGAGCCCTGTGTGTGTGTGTGTGTGTGTGTATGAGCCCTGTGTGTGTGTGTGTGTGTATGAGATATGTATGTATGTGTGTATGAGATGTGTATGAGCCCTGTGTGTGTGTGTGTGTCTGTGTGTGTGTGTATGAGCCCTGTGTGTGTGTGTGTGTGTGTGTGTGTGTGTATGAGCCCTGTGTGTGTGTGTGTGTGTGTGTGTGTGTGTGTGTGTATGAGCCCTGTGTGTATGTGTGTAAGAGATGTGTATGAGCCCTGTGTGTGTGTGTGTGTGTGAGTGCGTGTGTGTGTGTGTGTGTCTGTGTGTGTGTGTGTGTGTGTGTGTGTGTGTGTGAGCCCTGTGTGTGTGTGTGAGCCCTGTGTGTGTGTGTGAGCCCTGTGTGTGTGTGTGTGTGTGTGAGTGTGTATGTGTGTGTGTGTGTGAGCCCTGTGTGTGTGTATGAGCCCTGTGTGTGTGTGTGTGTGTGTGTGTGTATGAGCCCTGTGTGTGTGAGCCCTGTGTGTGTGTGAGCCCTGTGTGTGTGTGTGAGCCCTGTGTGTGTGAGAGCCCTGTGTGTGTGTGAGCCCTGTGTGTGTATGTGTGTGTGTGTGTGTGAGTGTATGTGTGTGTGTGTGAGCCCTGTGTGTGTGTGAAATGTGTGTTCTCACCTGAGGACAGCAGCGTAATGTGTAAGCATCCTGAACCTGATCATATGCGCCCCCTGCAGGACACATATAGAATAGACATACTGTGGAATAGATGTTATACATACATCCTCATACAGCACACACAGATGTCTTAATCATTCCATTCATATTTGCATTGTGTTCGTGTGTGTGTGTGTGTGTGTGTGTGTGTGTGTGAGAAAGAGAGAGATAGAGAGAGAGAGAGAGACTCACCTGTGATCTCAGAAGGGTGAAGGGCATCTGTGTGTGTGTGTGTGTGTGTAAGAGAGAGAGAGACTCACCTGTGATCTCAGAAGGGTGAAGGGTGGAGGGCAGTACAGAACGCATACGGAAGGCCACCTCCATCTGACCGGGCTGAGGCTTCGCAGCGTGGAGATCTGAGAATGAACAGGGAACATGTTACACACACTATGTACACACACACACACACACACGTACACACAGTACACACACACACATACACACACACACACACACACATGTACACACACACACACATGTACACACACACACACACATGTACACACAGTACACACACACACACACACACATCAACACACACACATGTACACACAACGTGCTCAGCAAGAAAGTCAATTCCCTATGGAGGACAGAAGACACACTGATAGCATGTAGACCAGAGGTGGGCAACCCCGGCTGGGCCCGGGCGGGCGCCAAGCACTTTCTATCCGCACGCCGAGCATTTCATTTAGTTATCAGGCTGCTCGCTATTTTTTTTCCTGCGAAAGAGATGACGTTGGTTAGCTTTACTGCAAACTGCTTTTCACTCTCCTTAGATAACATTTACAATGTCAATGTCAAAACATCATGTTAAATAGAGATAACATCATGTTAAACTAAGTTAACTCTTAGTTATCTCCTTTGCAGCAGATCTAACGTGAACATTATGCAATCCATTTTAATTGGGAACGCGTCTGCACTCAACGAGGAGGAGAGAGATCCGCAGGTTCCAGCTGGCTTGTGATTGTTGATAATTGGTATCTCCTTCTTATAAAAAACTTTTAAAAGGAAATCATGAAGGCAACAGTAGTTCCCACTACTGACCATTTAAAAACTGTGAGAGGGCCCAGCCATAGGTACAGCACTAGCCACAGCGAAGCAGGCAGAAGATCATTGAGAAATAAACGTGAATTAAAGCGACTGTCTTAAAGCGACAGTGCACAATTTATACATTTGTTAAACAGCATAAAATTAGCATTATTTTTAAGCAATTCATATTTTAAAACAAATACTTTTCATACTAAATTATAGGCTATAAAAATGTATTTTTTTATGCGTGTGTCGTGTGTGTGTGGGGGGGGGGTTGTTGTGCGACCCGCCCGGCCAATTTTCAAAACCCAACGTGGCCCTTGAGCCAAAAAGTTTGCCCACCCCTGATGTAGACACACAGACATCTGAATAAAAATGGGCATACAGTACAGATGCACAGGCAGGCAGTACCCTTGTCATAGGCTTTGTTGGTCCCTTTGAGCGACTCCAGGGTGAGGGCAGCCACAATGTCAGCTTGACGTGCGATGGCCTGTGCTCTCTCCAACGCCTCCGAACCCAGAGATGAGATCATCTGAGTCCCGTTGATCAGAGCTATACCCTAAAGAACCAGGAGACACAAGGAACCGGAGACGCAGAACAAGGGGAGGTTTGACTGACCCCATGCAAAAGACACAGAACAAGGGGAGGTTTGACTGACCCCATGCAAAAGCTTGAAGGTATCTACATAAGAGTGACATGACACTGTCATAATCCTAATCCTAACCCTAACCCTAACCCTAACTTTGATTTGGTTGATGGTTAATTTCGCAAAATAGGCTATCAACAGAAGAAAGTGGAGAGTCCACTTTTATTGCAGCTTTTCCAACTCTGTTTTCATTTGAATTACAGCGTTCTGCCAGTCATGTGTTCATGTGAAACTGAAAGCAACATCGTATATAATGTAATATGCAAAAATGTAAAAGATTGTGGGCATTTTATGACACGGAATATCCCATCTGCCTAATTAGATTGCAGTCGCATTGGCACATATCCGATTCATATCTGATTTATTTCCACATATGAATGAAGCCTGAAACCGATCTGGAAATAGGAATCAATGTTCTTTTTTCCCTGTTTACACATCCAGCCTGGACATCAGAATTGTGCCACATATTACAGTAGGTCATATTACATTGGGTCATATTTAACTGAATTAGATCATATTTAACTGACCGAATTGGATCATATTTAACTGAATTGGATCATATTTAACTGACCGAATTGGGTCATATTTAACTGAACTGGGTCATATTTAACTGAATTGGATCATATTTAACTGAAATGGTGTAAACATAGCCTGTTTTCTGTGTGGCTTGTTTGACAGTCTTTCTGTTTGTCAACATGATTGACCTATCGCTACTCGACAATCTACCATCTCACTTTTAATGAATTTAGTGAAAAGGTGTAATATGGAGCAAAGAAGAAAGCATTGCTGGTGTCAATGAAAATTGATCTCAGTACCTCTTTTGGCTTTAGCTTGATTGGAGTTAGGCCATGGCCTTGCAGAACCTGCAGGGATGACATGGTGTTGTTACTATGGATACTGCACATAGCTATGACATGTTGTTGTTACTATGGATACTGCACATAGCTATGACATGGTGTTGTTACTATGGATACTGCACATAGCTTGACATGTTGTTGTTACTATGGATACTGCACATAGCTATATCATATCATATCCCATGATTTATTTATGCTTAATTTCACAATGCTGAGATGCTCTACTGTGTCCGTAGGAGTGCATGTGCTCGCTAGTGTGTGAGAAGAGTGAGAGATGGAGGGAGGGAGAGAGAGTGAGAGAAGGAGGGAGGGAGAGAGAGTGAGAGGGATGGAGTGTGAGGGAGAGAGAGAGAGAGGGATGGAGGGAGGGAGAGAGAGGATGGAGGTGAGGGAGAGAGAGAGAGGGATGGAGTGTGAGGGAGAGAGAGAGAGAGGGATGGAGGGAGGGAGAGAGAGAGGGATGGAGTGTGAGGGAGAGAGAGAGGGATGGAGGGAGGGAGAGAGAGAGAGAGAGGGAGGGAGGGAGGAGAGAGAGAGGGAGGGATGGAGGGAGGGAGAGAGAGAGAGGGATGGAGGGAGGGAGAGAGGGATGGAGGGTGAGGGAGAGAGAGAGGATGGAGGTGAAGGGGTGCTGAAGTCGGCTGACATCTGTGGAGACCAGGTCAGCGTGGTGGGCAGATCGCCCTCAGGTGCCGGGACAGGCCTGGCCACGCCTTGCCTTGCCGCCTGGCCTGCACACACACACCCACACACACGCATAATACAGTACACACACACACATACACACACACACACACACACACATGTACGCACCATACACACACACACATGTACACACACACACACACATGTGGCCATTATTGTACACACACACACACACACACATCAACACACACACATGTACACACAACGCGTTTCAGTAAGAAAGTCAATTCCTATGGAGGACAGAAGACACACTGATAGCATGTAGACCAGAGGTGGGCAACCTGCGCCCATGGGTCGGGCCCGCCCAAGCACTTTCTATCCGCACGCCGAAAGACCTTCATCCGCAGAAAGCATTTCATTTAGGTTATCAGGCTGCCTATTTTTTTTTCCCTGCTAAAGAGATGACGCTGGTTAGCTTTACTGCAACTGCTTTCACTCTCCTTAGATAACATTTACAATGTCAATGTCAAACATCATGTTAAATAGAGATAACATCATGTTAAACTAAGTTAATCCCCTTAGTTATCTCCCTTTGCAGCAGATCTAACGGAACATTATGCAACCATTTAATTGGGAACCGCCTGCACTCAACGGTAGAGGGGAGAGATCCCGAGGTTCCAGCTGGCTTGTGATTGCTGGGATAATTGGTATCTCCTTCTTATAAAAAAACTTTTAAAAGGAAATCATGAAGGCAACAGTAGTTCCCACTACTGACCATTTAAAAACTGTGAGAGGGCCCAGCCATAGGTACAGCACTAGCCACAGCTAAGCAGGCAGAAGATCATTGAGAAATAAACGTGACTAAAGTTTAATTGTCTTAAAGTTTACAGTGCAATAATTTATAAGACATTTGTTAAACAGCATAAAAATTAGCATTATTTTTAAGCACCATATTTTAAAACAAATACTTTTCATACTAAATTATAGGCTATAAAATGTATTTTTTTTATGCGTGTGTGTGGGGGTTACAGCGACCGCCCGCCAATTTTCAAAACCCAACGTGGGTCTCTTGAGCCAAAAGTTTGCCCACCCCCGATGTAGACACACAGACATCTGAATAAAAAATGGGCATACAGTACAGATGCACACAGGCAGTAATCCCTTGTCATAGGGCTTTGTTGGTCCCTTTGAGTTTACTTCCAGGGTGAGGGCAGCCACAATGTCAGCTTTGAGGCGACGATGGCCTGTGCTCTCTCCAACGCCTCCTGAACCCAGAGAGATGGAGATCATCTGAGTCCCTGCTGATCAGAGCTATACCCAAAGAACCAGGAGACACAAGGAACCGGAGAGACGAGAACAAGGGAGGTTTGACTGACCCCATGCAAAAGACACAGAACAAGGGGAGGTTTGACTGACCCCATGCAAAAAAGCTTGAAGGTATCTACATAAGAGTGACATGACACTGCCATAATCCTAATCCTAACCCTAACCCTAACCCTAACTTTGATTTGGTTGATGGTTAATTTCGCAAAATAGGCTATCAACAGAAGAAAGTGGAGAGTCCACTTTATTGCAGCTTTTCCAACTCTGTTTTCATTTGAATTACAGCTGCTCTGCCAGTCGCATGTGTTCATGTGAAACTGAAAGCAACATCGTGATATAATGTAATATGCAAAAATGTAAAAGATTGTGGGGTTTTATGACACGGAATATCCCATCTGCCTAATTAGATTGCAGTCGATTGGCAATATTAATCCCATTCCATATCTGATTTATTTCCACATATGAATGAAGCCTGAAACCGATCTGGAAATAGGGAATCAATGTTCTTTTTTCCCTGTTTACACATCCAGCCTGGACATCAGAATTGTGCCACATATTACAGTAGGTCATATTACATTGGGTCATATTTAACTGAATTAGATCATATTTAACTGACCTAATTGGATCATATTTAACTGAATTGATCATATTTAACTGACCGAATTGGGTCATATTTAACTGAACTGGGTCATATTTAACTGAATTGGATCATATTTAACTGAAATGGTGTAAACATAGCCTGTTTTGTGTGGCTTGTTTGACAGTCTTTCTGTTTGTCAACATGATTGACCTATCGCTATTTCTCGGACAATCTACCATCTCAATTTTTTTAATGAATTTAGTGAAAAGGTGTAATATGGAGCAAAGAAGAAAGCATTGCTGGAAAATAATGAAAATTGATCTCAGTACCCTTTGGCTTTTAGCTTGATTGGAGTTAGGCCATGGTGCAGAACCCTGCAGGATGACATGGTGTTGTTACTATGGATACTGCACATAGCTATGACATGTTGTTGTTACTATGTGATACTGCAATTACAGCTATGACATGGTGTTGTTACTATGGATACTGCACATGGGGCTTTGACATGTTGTTGTTACTATGGATACTGCACATAGCTATATCATATCATATCCCATGATTTATTTATGCTTAATTTCACAATGCTGAGATGCTCTAATGTGTCCTTAATGTGTCCTAGTGTGAGAAGAGTGAGAGATGGAGGAGGGAGAGAGAGGAGAGAAGGAGGAGGGAGAGAGAGTGAGAGGGATGGAGGAGGGAAGAGAGAGAGGGATGGAGGGAGGGAGAGAGGGAGGAGAGGGAAAAGGAGGGAGGGGGAGTGGAGGGGGAGAGGGATGGGAGTGGGGAGGGGGAGAGACGGAGAGGGAGGGAGGGAGGGAGAGAGAGAGGGATGGAGGGAGGAGAGAGAGAGAGAGAGAGAGGGATGGAGGGAGGAGAGAGAGAGGGATGGAGGGAGGAGAGAGAGAGAGAGGGATGGAGGGAGGGAGAGAGAGAGAGAGAGAGAGAGAGTGAGGGATGGAGGGAGAGAGAGAGAGAGAGGGAGGGAGGGAGGAGAGAGAGAGAGAGAGAGAGGATGGAGGAGGGAGAGAGAGAGAGGATGGAGGAGGAGAGAAAGAGAGAGAGAGAGGATGGAGGGAGGGAGAGAAAGAGAGAGAGAGAGAGAGGGATGGAGGGAGGAGAGAGAGAGAGGGATGGAGTGTGAGGGAGAGAGAGAGAGAGAGAGAGGATGGAGGGAGGGAGAGAGAGAGAGAGGGATGGAGTGTGAGGGAGAGAGAGGATGGAGGGAGGATGGAGGAAAGAGGGATGGAGGGATGGAGGGAGAGGGATGGAGGGATGGAGGGGTGGAATGGAAAACACCAGCCGGGCCATGGCCCTCCCAGCTGCGGGAGGGGTGGGCAAGAGGAGCCAGATCCCCACACGCCCCCACTGTACCCTTCTCAGGTACCCAGGACAGGCACGACGCTACACACACACACACACGCACGCACGCACATACACACACGCACGCACGCACACACGCACATGCACACACACACACACACACACACACACACACACACATGCACGCACGCACGACACACACACACACACACACACAAACACACACACACACATATATATATATACTTCATATCATATCATGTATACATGAAGAGATACATTTTATGAAACGCATTTGTGTTAATACTAGTGCTGTCAGTTAAACGCGTTATTAACGGCGTTAACGTAAATCTATTTTAATGGCGTCAATTTTTTTAGGGCGAAATTAACATTCTTTTTGGTTAAACAAACTTTGTAGTTTTTTCACATGCTGTTGCAACAACTAGTAACGTTAGAACAACTACAACACCACACTGGATTTAGCTAGACCGAAACTAAACAATACGCGACTGACTAATGGAATGGAACGACAAAGTTGCATCGCACACTCTTTAGGGAAAAGATGACTGTTTGGATTTAATGGAAACCTATGCTGCATCGAAGTGGGGAGCGAAAAGGGCTTATATACTTACTAAATCTTGAAACAAGGGGAAGCCGTGGCCCACTGGTTAGCACTCTGGACTTGTAACCGGAGGGTTGCCGATTCGAGCCCCGACCAGTGGGTCCGCCGGCTGAAGTGCCTTGAGCAAGGCACCTAACCCTCACTGTCCCCGAAAGTGCTGCCGCTGAAGCAGGCAGCTCACCGCGCCGGGATTAGTGTGTGCTTCACCTCACTGTGTGTTCACTGTGTGCTGTTTGTGTTTCACTAATTCACCGATTGGGTTAAATGCAGAGACCAAATTTCCCTCACGGGATCAAAAAAGTATATATACTTATATATAATATACAAATGTGAATAAAAGGCACAAAATAATGTTGCTGTAAGAGTTATCTGTGTGTTTATGGGATTAATGTGACCATGTTCCTATGGTTTGCTCTTTCTAGTTTACAGGAGTGTCACGAATGTATCGATAGGCACAGTCAAACTGCCCGTGGCTGACTATAACCAAAGTCCACTCAGCTGCCATTTGACAACGCTTTTTGGGCACTCGTCGGGCATCCATTTCGCAGAAATGCGCTGCATGCTAAAGGCTTCACGACACCAATCTTGCTCCAGCGGCGAGATCACAACACATCATTGGCACAATGTCTTCACAACACACCATATGATTGGCTCAATGTATTCACATGTCGACGTTTTGCCCAGGAAGGGGTGGGATATGTGTAGACAACGGCCATATTGGCGTGACAAACTAGCCCCATGCATTTCTATGGAGTATTTTTTGAGTGCTGTGTCTCCACATTAGAAAGTCTCTGCTATAACTATGTTCAGCAAGCTTAACTTTACATGTCATAACATCAACTAAAAACATAAGTCACACATTCATTCTATCACTTTGTAATATGAACATAGCCTATTTCCTACAACCACAGTAGGTGAGATAATTGGCTATGTTATAATTGAAGTTCCACAGTTAGCTAGCTAGCAAGCTAACCGTTTTGCATGGGATATTATGGTAAGTGTACATGCTAAATTTGTTCTCAACATGGGGTATTGCAAACTAATTAGGTTGGTAATGTACATACCTTTGACATGAGTAAGTTACATAAACATAATTCTTCATAACCGCCGGGTTAGTAAAATGATTGAATGTCCTGTGAATTAAAAAATAGATGTAACGGGCCAACGCGGTGATTATTAGCCGTCTTTCCCATTGGAATCATGTTTTCCTTAAAATGGGGCGGATGCAGATCAAATGTATCTTCATGATGATGCTACTGCTAGTAGGCTACGGAAAGGCATGCTGCACACACTTGGTTGGGCTAACGAGCCGCCAAAGAGTAGTAGCCTAGGCTGACGATTAAATGTGTGCCGCCAAAGATTTTTTTCACCGCCACTTGTTCTGTTATCAACATTCCTCTTTGGTTGCTACTATTTTACATGCACTCTGCTTTACATTCATTTACATTAGATTCCATTCTTTTCAATACAACTCCACACACCAGCATCGCGACTTTGCCGCCGTGTAAATCATGATTCAGTTATATTTGGTCGCTGCTCCATAAAATCCATTGTTCATCCAGTGTTTGCCTGTTAAAAACTTTGGCGCTGATGTGTGTGGCAAGTGACAGTGCACCATAGACTGTAGGCCTATAAAATGGCAATGCACTCATGTTGAAAAGTTCCTTATTTTCAACTGAACTCAAAGATAATGAATATAGTATGAATATAATATTTTCTGTTTGTTATGCCCTTTATAATGTGTGTAGGCCTACATTTTGTGCATGCACTTCTGCAGTAGCATTTATTTCAGTTTATATCAGCTACATTTCTGAAGAATATATTGTGTTGCCTCAGGTCTGCTGCACATCTTTTGAAATTTGATTTGAAATAATCAAATACACCTACGTCTTAAAGTTCAGTTAATAAAGTAACTTGCTTTGCTTTCATTTGAATCCCTAATCAAGATACATAAATAATTGCTTTATTGTTAATATGGACTCCTGGAAAGTTCAGAAATGCAAAATAATAGAATTGATAAAATATGTGATTAATCGTGATTAACTATAGGAATTCAGCGATTAATCGTGATTAACATTTTTAATCGTTTGACAGCATACATAATACAGTATGTGTACATGCTGATTTGCAACAGTTTGACTCCATCTTTATGGCGTTGTTCTGACTCCATAGACTCCTTGCTTTAACTCACCATTGAAGGCAGCTACAATGCCCTGAAGAGTTTCCATGGAAACGCCACTGTAGCCTTTGGCCAGTACGTTGATTCTGAGAGCGAGAAGCATGCGAGTCCTTTCAGGAGTCAGAGGGGCACCAACACCTGTAGACACACACACACACACACACACACACACACACACACACACAACTATGAGCAGATGCCCAAATGCAAACACATACAGCATAATGCAAACACACACAGCATAATGCAAAACACACACAGCATAATGCTTGCAGCAATCTTCATGACATATTGTAGGCTAGAAATGAATGAATTACCAGCACTGTGAGAGCGGATCAAGTTATCTTGAAGTTGCCTGAAAACCAGACATACACACACACATAGGTACAAGTAGGTACACACTCATAAGAACATACACATGCAACAACAACTTTTTTTATGAACAGTCACTAGAGTAACAGAGACTGGGAATATTGTGCTAATGTGTCATGACACTGCCATCACGTAAGCCCCTCCCCTACACTGGAACACCTACGTGATTGGTTAATTCTAAACTCACTTGAGATGTGATTGGTTAATTCTAAACTCACTTGAGTTGATCATTTGAGATGATGGTCCGTGCAAACCTCCCAAAGCCTGTGTTCACTCCATACACAACTAGAGATATGAAGAACAGAGATCATCCACACACACACGCACGCGCACACAAACACACACACACACACACACACACACACACACACACACACACACACACACACACACACACACACACACACACACACACAATCATCCACATCCCAAAGCCTGTGTTCACTCCATACACAACTAGAGACACAAAACACAGAGATCATCCACCGGCCCCAAAGGCTAATAGGGCAGGTACCGGTAGGCTAATGCACCATGTGACTGGGTAAGGCAGGTACCGGTAGTAGGCTAATGCACCATGTGACTGGGTAAGGCAGGTACCGTAGGCTAATGCACCATGTGACTGGGTTTTCTAACATTTGCGGTTTGATGTGGAGCTCTCACCTCTATTCTCCTTGATGATCAAGTCAATTACAGCCCTGGCATGATCCACTTTCACTACAGCCTCATCTGTGAGCTGGTGCACAACACGCACACACACACACACACACGCACACACACTCCATTAACACACGCCACACAATATCAACGCACAATAACACAAACACAAACACACGACATCTATCACACACACACACACACACACACATATGTAAATGTATGGCCACATTCAGGAGTGCGACAGTCTTCATGTCTTAAGGAGCTTGCACAACAAACGCCAACAAACACCAACAGTTGGTCAGTGTGGGTCAGCCGTGTTTGTTGGCGTTTGTTGGATGGTGTCACCACAGTGTGGACTGTGTTTGTTGGAGCAGTGTCTTTGTGTGTGTGTGTGTGTGTGTGTGTGTGTGTATGTTTGTTGGATGGAGACACCACAGTGTGGACTGTGTTTGTTGGAGCAGTGTGTTTGTGTGTGTGTGTGTTTGTTGGATGGAGTCACCACAGTGTGGACTGTGTTTGTTGGAGCAGTGTGTTTGTGTGTGTGTGTGTGTGTGTGTGTGTGTATGTTTGTTGGATGGAGACACCACAGTGTGGACTGTGTTTGTTGGAGCAGTGTGTTTGTGCGTGTGTGTGTTTGTTGGATGGAGACACCACAGTGTGGACTGTGTTTGTTGGAGCAGTGTGTGTGTGTGTGTGTGTGTGTGTTTGTTGGATGGAGACACCACAGTGTGGACTGTGTTTGTTGGAGCAGTGTGTTTGTGTGTGTGTGTGTTTGTTGGATGGAGACACCACATTGTGGACTGTGTTTGTTGGAGCAGTGTGTGTGTGTGTGTGTGTGTGTTTGTTGGATGGAGACACCACAGTGTGGACTGGCAGTTGGTTTTATGAACATTCTAAATACTATTTCCAACAGCTGCCAACTTTAGAATGTTGGAGTTTGTTGGTGTTTGTTGGAGCAGTGTGCAAGCTCCTTTACATGCTTATGTGAAACCCAGTGACACTGAACACAAATGAGAGGCTACTGATGAGCATGAGATGCTACTGTTTAATCATTCTTTGTTGCCATCACTTCACTGCACAAAGCGTAAGGAATCAGTGTAAGGAATAACACCCACAGAAAGAATGAATCAGAAAAGTTAGAATTACCTTAATCTTTAAGAGGCCTTTTCCCAATCTGACCAGGTCATCAGTGGTGAGACTCTCTCCATCCAGAGCGATGTACTGCAAGAGGCCGAACAACAGCTCAACTCAATCCTAACACAGCATGGTTATCTCAGGATGTGTAAGTTTAGTGTGTGACTCAATCCTAACACAACATGGTTATCTCAGGATGTATAAGTTCAGTGTGTGACTCAATCCTAACACAACATGGTTATCTCAGGATGTGTAAGTTCAGTGTGTGACTCAATCCTAACACAACATGGTTATCTCACAGGATGTGTAAATTCAGTGTGTGACTCAATCCTAACACAACATGGTTATCTCAGGATGTGTAAGTTCAGTGTGTGTTTCAAGGTGAG
>NC_063211.1:922206-952206 GCF_017589495.1 Alosa alosa | reverse complement strand
TACACACGACGACACACCAACTCTTGTTAAGACAAGTCCACACACACACACACACACACACACCACCCACCCACACATATACATATACATACACACGCGACGACACCAACTCTGTTAAGACAAGTCCCCCACACACACACACACACACACACACCACACACACACATATACATACACACGCACGCACGCACACCAACTCTGTTAAGACAAGTCCCCTCACACACACACACACACACACCACACACACACACATATACATACACACGCACAAGCACGCACACCAACTCTGTTAAGACAAGTCTCCTACAACACTGTTAACACACACACCCACATATACATACACACACACACAACTCTGTTAAGACAAGTCCCACACACACACACACACACACACACACACACACATATACATACACACGCACGCACGCACACCAACTCTGTTAAGACAAGTCCCCTCACACACACACACACACACACACACCACACCACACACACATATACATACATACACACGCACGCACGCACACCAACTCTGTTAAGACAAGTCCCCTCACACACACACACACACACACACACACACACACACACACATATACATACACACGCACGCACGCACGCACGCACACCAACTCTGTTAAGACAAGTCTCCTCACACACACACACACACACACACACACACACACACACACATATATACACACACACGCGCACGCACCACACCAACTCTGTTAAGACAAGTCCCTCACACACACACACACACACACACACACACACACACACACACATATACATACACACGCACGCACGCACACCAACTCTGTTAAGACAAGTCCCCTCACACACACACACACACACACACCACACACACACACACATATACATACACACGCACGCACGCACACCAACTCTGTTAAGACAAGTCCCTCACACACACACACACACACACCACACACACACATATACATACACACGCACGCACGCACACCAACTCTGTTAAGACAAGTCTCACACACACACACACACACACACCACACACACGCACATATACACACACACACACACACGCACACCAACTCTGTTAAGACAAGTCCCCCACACACACACACACACACACACCACACACACACACATATACATACATACACATGCACACACACACACACACACATGCACACCAACTCTGTTAAGACAAGTCCCCTCACACACACACACACACACACACACACACACACACGTCCCCTCTCACACACACACTTGGTGTTATATGCCCCTCTTAGTTCTGTCCCATGCAATGAGTGATCAAATGCCCCATGTAGAGACTAAAGACTCATTTGGAGTCTTCGCTATGTGTTCTTATCAATGCCAGTAACTGTCTTTGCGCTACTTTGTTAACATAACGCACAACATCAATGTTAGCAGTTGTGCATGTGCAGACAGGTTCAGTTACCAAGGTCAACAAAGTCGCCGTGGTGAATCACATTTGCGATTGGCTCGTCCTGGTTCAGTGGGGCTCCGTCTGTACACCGCCTGACCTGGAAACGGGGCTGGACGGCGCCACCTATGGGTGGATGAGGATGGGTGCAGCGGGCGATGGCATTCTGGCTCACGTGCCGTAAGGTGAGGGAGGGGTCACCAGACATCATCACCACCCACTCACCGCTCACGCGAACACTGACCCTTAACATGCTGCTGTGGAGGGAGACAGAGGGGGAGAGGTAAAGAGAGAGAGAGAGGGAGTGAGAGAGAGAGTAAGAGGTAAAGAGAGAGAAAGAGAGAGAGGGAGTGAGAGAGAGAGAGGAACAGGTAAAGAGAGAGAGAAAGAGAGGGAGAGAGAGAGAGGAAAAGGTAAAGGGTGTGAGAAAGAGAGAGGGAGTGACAGGGACAGAAGAGAGTGAGAGAGTAAGACAGGAAAAGAAAATTAGTAACTAAAACAGTAAGACAAATAGAACAAACGAATGAGAGAAAAAAAGAAAGTGAGACATAAAGGGATATAGATATTAGACATAGAAAAGGGATATAGATATGAGACATTCTGTATAAAGGGATATAGATATTAGACATACTGTATAAAGGGATATAGATATTAGACATACTAAAGGGATATAGATATTAGACATACTGTATAAAGGGATATAGATATTAGACATAGAAAAGGGATATAGATATTAGACATACTGTATAACGGGATATAGATATTAGACATACTAAAGGGATATAGATATTAGACATACTGTAGAAAGGGATATAGATATTAGACATACTGTATAAAGGGATATAGATATTAGACATAGAAAAGGGATATAGATATTAGACATACTGTATAAAGGGATATAGATATTAGACATTCTGTATAAAGGGATATAGATATTAGACATACTAAAGGGATATAGATATTAGACATTCTGTATAAAGGGATATAGATATTAGACATACAAAAGGGATATAGATATTAGACATACTGTATAAAGGATATAGATATTAGACATTCTGTATAAAGGGATATAGATATTAGACATACAAAAGGGATATAGATATTAGACATACTGTATAAAGGGATATAGATATTAGATATTCTGTATAAAGGGATATAGATATTAGACATACAAAAGGGATATAGATATTAGACATTCTGTATAAAGGGAAATAGATATTAGACATACAAAAGGGATATAGATATTAGACATACAAAAGGGATATAGATATTAGACATACTAAAGGGATATAGATATTAGACATTCTGTATAAAGGGATATCGATATTAGACATACTAAAGGGATATAGATAGTTGCATGATGGGTACAGTTATTTAAACATTCCTGACAAATGCCTCTTTCAACCAGAAAAAAAGATCTCAACTTGGAAAGACACTGTACACACGTTCAAAGTGTTAATGGACTTAAATAAAGGATTCTGCTCACAAATGATATAACATACTCTGTTCAATGCATTACAGACTACATTTGACTACTAAATTTGAAACTAATGGTTACAAATATTACTTTCAACTACGAATCATCTGTAGTTCTGTATAACATTAAAATAAAGCATGGTCATTGATTTATCAATGATGCAAGGTCAACTGTTTTCAATACAATCACAAAACAAATAGGAATGTCATGACATTTTCAGTGAAACCATCCCAATGACAAATCAAATTACACCCAAATTCAGCCAGAATAAAAGCCTCTAACTCAGCTGCAGCATAACGTAACTAACCTGGTGAGGGAATTCTCTAGAAGTCTGTCTGCAAGGTAGTATGAACACCAACACTGACACCTCTACTGGGACCCTTGAACAGCCTGACACCCTTATCAACATCTAATGATTTACATGCGATTATACAGGCGAATTATTCACAGCCCTAGCAACAACCTAGCAACAATTACCATAATGTCAACATAGCGACCACCATAACAACCAACATGATTACCCTAGCAACCAGCTGAGCAACTGCTTCATTTAGCGTAGCAACCACCATATATACACTAGCAACACTCTAGCAACCATCTGAATTACCCTGGAAACAACCTAGTAACCACTACCATAATGTCAACTTAGCAACCGTTATAGCAACCGTTATAGCAACCGTTATAGCACAGCAATAGTAACCACCATATCTACCCTAGGAACACCCTAGCAACCATCTCAATTATCCTAGCAACAACCTATCAAACATCCATATCTGACCTAGCAACAGCCTAGCAACAATCTCAATTACCCTAGCAACACCCTTGCAACC
The DNA here is from genome assembly GCF_017589495.1 of Alosa alosa. Taxonomy (NCBI): domain Eukaryota; kingdom Metazoa; phylum Chordata; class Actinopteri; order Clupeiformes; family Clupeidae; genus Alosa; species Alosa alosa. The sequence continues at coordinate 948,467 of NC_063211.1, read as the reverse complement.
ACTACCATAAAGTCAACCTAGCAACCGCTTAAGCAATCAACATGATTGCTAAAGCTATCAACCAGCATAGAAACCACTTTATTTAGCATAGCAAGCACCATATCTACCCTAGCAACCATCTCAACTACCCTAGCAACAATCTAGGAACAACTACAATGTCACCCTAGCAAGCACCTTAGCAACCAACATGATTACCCTATCAATCAGCATAACTATGCTATATAAACACAACTTTATATAGCATAGTAATTTATTTTGCATTTGGGGGCAGCCGTGGCCTACTGGTTAGCGCTTTGGACTTGTAACCGGAGGGTTGCCGGATCGAACCCTGACCAGTAGGCACGGCTAAAGTGCCCTTGAGCAAGACACCTAACTCCTCACTGCTCCCCGAGCGCAGCTGTGTGTTCACTGTGTGCTGAGTGTGTTTCACTAATTCACGGATCACGGGATCAACAGAGTATATATACTTACTTACTTATACTAGTAACCACTAGATAGATAGATAGATGACTTTATTCATCCCCAAAGGGTAAAACTATGGTGTTACAGCAGCAATTAATAATATAAACATATATCACACATATACATACAAGTATGTATATAAATACAATTGGAAATAAAGTCTCTGTGCAGGTGGTTGTAAACTGTCCATTGTCTCTCAGCATAAGATTCTTCTATCACGACACAAAGGGGAGTTATTGTAAATAGTTATGGCAGTGGACAGGCAGTGGACAGAACGGTCCTTCTTACAACGAAGTTGAAGCAACCTCCAGCTGAAAACACTGTTCTCTGACCAGTAGTTTGTTCAGTGGATGTGAGGTGTTGTCCATAATTGTCCATAATGAGTTTTTGCAACATCCTTCTCTCAACAAACAACTCTAGGGGTTCAAGTGTACTTCCAAGCACAGAGCCAGCTCTTTTAATCAACTTGTTGAGTTTGTTGGTGTTGCTCTGATACTGGTGCCCCAACAGAGCAACACTCTAGCTAATACCTCTGTGCTTGCATTCTCTGTGACTATAACTGATATATCACATAGGATCTGTTTGCGTTTGCATGCGCTGGTAATTCCTTGGAATGCATCTCTAGTTCAGTATTTAAAAGGTTCAGAGGTCACCAGTAGTTATTTTGGGTTTTGTTTTTCACAGGGGACGTGTCAAATTCAGGTTTAAACATTTACTCTCTGAATGACTCAACAGCTGGAAAATTATGGAAAATGTTTTAAAACGTGTTCTTGGCCCAGAGTGCAGACGCAGCCTGGAGTGTCTGCCGTAAGCATAAACATTGTTAATGCGCCAAAATGCACATAAAACAGCACATAAAATAATGCAAATGGCGCTATGATGAAAGGACAGATAACCACTGGAAGGTAGAATATGACTCTTTGATGCATTCTTAAACTTGCATATGTAGAAAATGATGTATACAAAATGCAGGTGTAGTGGAATACTGCATAGTAGCCTAGTTGAGCAGGCAACCTTGATTAGGGGGAGGGACGAGCTGATTGCTTGTTAGACTGAGACTATTTAAGCCAGCCTGGGTCCTCCACTTGCAGGACGGTTCCCTCTATGGCGCTCTAGCGTGAACGCATTCACAGAGGTGAATGGCGGTCCCACTCGGTGTGCATCTACCGACATTGGAGCTCACTGAATTCGCTATGACTCCTTGGCAGCCTCCACACTTCTGCATTTTGTATGAGTAGATATTAACGGCGCAGGGGTGCCATCAGCTGGTTGCTGTTTTGCCCGTGTGTAACTTTGTGTAATTGTTTGCTTTTGTCTGTGTTGGATTCCTCCCTCGTGAGGCTGTGATTGTAACCCAACTGTGGCGCATGTATGTGTGAACTGTTTGTGAGCGGGTCAACTGGTAGCGTAGTCTCTTTTTAAATGTGTAGCTACTGTTTCCTAGTTTGTGATGCTAAGGCCTCTTGGCGTGGTGCGCTGTCTGGGGGTGTTCTTGTAGCTATCCCTCCTCTTCACTGTGTGATCTCCACATTTTCTAGACTTGCAGTGTAGCGCACGGTGTGATTGTACCCACCTGAGTGATTGCATGTGTTGCGAGGTTCCCTAGTGGTGAGTAGTTGACACTCCACCCTTTTCCTCACAGGCAGCGCTGCTTCTCCTGAAGCCTTGGCTCAATCCCTGGCTGGAAGACTGCTAGTTGTGTTGTAGCTGTAGCTATTTTATGTGTCGGTTGCACTGATCTGTTTTAATAATAAATTATTATAGTAATGATTTACTCCCATAGCTGCTTCCAGATTAATAAATTATTATAGTAATGATTTATTCCCATAGCTGCTTCCAGATTAATAAATTATTATAGTAATGATTTACTCCCATAGCTGCTTCCAGATTAATAAATTATTATAGTAATGATTTATTCCCATAGCTGCTTCCAGATTAATAAATTATTATAGTAATGATTTACTCCCATAGCTGCTTCAGATTAATAAATTATTATAGTAATGATTTATTCCCATAGCTCCCTAATAAATTATTATAATGATTTATTCCCATAGCTGCTTCAGATTAAAATTAAATTATTATAGTAATGATTTATTCCCATAGCTGCTTCCAGATTAATAATTATTATATAATGATTTATATTGCTTCAGATTAATAAATTATTATAGTAATGCTTTATTCCCATAGCTGCTTCCAGATTAATAAATTATTATAGTAATGATTTATTCCCATAGCTGCTTCCAGATTAATAAATTATTATAGTAATGATTTATTCCCATAGCTGCTTCCAGATTAATAAATGATTATAGTAATGATTTTATTCCCAGATTAATAAATTATTATATAGATTTATTCCCATAGCTGCTTCCAGATTAATAAATTATTATAGTAATGATTTACTCCCATAGCTGCTTCCAGATTAATAAATTATTATAGTAATGATTTATTCCCATAGCTGCTTCCAGATTAATAAATTATTATAGTAATGATTTATTCCCATAGCTGCTTCCAGATTAATAAATTATTATAGTAATGATTTATTCCCATAGCTGCTTCCAGATTAATAAATTATTATAGTAATGATTTATTCCCATAGCTGCTTCCAGATTAATAAATTATTATAGTAATGATTTACTCCCATAGCTGCTTCCAGATTAATAAATTATTATAGTAATGATTTACTCCCATAGCTGCTTCCAGATTAATAAGATTATATAAATTTATTTAGCTGCTTAGTAATTATTTATTTCCCATAGCTGCTTCCAGATTAATAAATTATTATAGTAATGATTTACTCCCATAGCTGCTTCCAGATTAATAAATTATTATAGTAATGATTTATTCCCATAGCTGCTTCCACTTCAAATTAATTCCAAATTAATAAATAACGAATAATTTCGGCCTCTGGTCTGCTTGTTCCTTCTTTTTTATGGAACTGAAATGGTTTGAGTTTATATAAACACCTGTGTCATTCCGTTACACAGGCATACTCTCATTAGAGATTAGGAGAGATTAGAGATTAGCTTCAATCACAAGGCGATGTTGGTTTTATACTACTCAATATTGGGAAGATCATCTAATGCAATATGCCACACAGTTTGCCACACATGGCCTGTGCATGTTTCTTTCCAAACTGGACTATTGAAATCCATTGTTACAGTAGCTGGTTTACCTGCTTGTGTGGTGAGACCATTATAGATGATTCAAAATGCAGCGGCACTTCTGGTCTTTAATCAGCCAAAGAAGACACACATACCTCCTCTTTTAAATACTTCATCGGCTTCCTATAGCAGCCGGAATTAAATTCAGTGTTAACACAAACTGGACTATTGAAATGCATAGTTACAGTAGCTGGTTTACCTGTTTGTGTGGTGAGACCATTATAGATTGGACAAAAACATAAACATTGTCCTTGGACAGAGAGGCAGATACACACAAATAAACACACACACACACACACACAGAAAGGCAGATACACACAAATAAACACACATTCACACACACACAGAGAGGCAGATACACACAAACACACACACACAGAGAGAGAGAGAGAGAGGCAGATACACACAAATAAACACACACACACACAGAGAGAGAGGCAGATGCACACAAATAAACACACACACACACATACACAGAGAGAGCCAGAAACACACAATTAACTCATTGAGTGCCAAAAACGTAACATTACGTTTTTCCTTCCCATGCGCTGAGTGCCAAAAATGTAATATTACGTTTTTAGCTTTTTTTTTAAATTACGAAACTAGACACTCTAACACACCTTATACTGTATGTGATTTTGGGAACTCTGTGATTAATGGAAATGAAATATGTGACGATCGAAAACTCATGAAAACGCACAATCTGGACATTTTATCTGGACATTTTATCATAACTCGGTTGCCACTTTGGGTCGAATCACTAGGTGGCAGTCTCGCCACACCTTGCTGATCACTTCCCGGAAAGTTTACACAAGTAAGTAACAGGCAACACTTCATATTTCATGAAAGACGTTATATCTCCATTTCTAGAAATAAACAGCGATTTTGATGAAAACTAGCCACTGCTTAGCTTGGGATTTCTCAGGAACAGAGGCGTGTAGAAAAACACAGTTTGCACCCACCGAGAGCTTAAAGTCTCACCTTTTAAACGAGCCATTATATGTGTTCATAGATATAACACAGAATATGCTGTGGCTGTACAAAAATCATCAACAATGGTCTAGATTGCTGGCACTCTAGGACAAAGCTCCCGAAAACAGCTTGGCATTCAATGAGTTAAACACACACACACACACAGAGAGAGGCAGATACACACAAATAAACACACACACACACACACATACACAGAGAGAGCCAGATACACACAAATAAACACACACACACACACACACACACAGAGGCAGATACACACAAATAAACACACACACACACAGGCAGGCAGACAGACAGACAGAGAGAGAGATGTAAAAACTGAGAGTGTTACCATCTTTACCGTTGTACTGCCTTTAACTGTGTCTGCCAACAGGGGGCAGCATATCCAATATGATCAATTTTGACTAGGTTAAATATATTAGACCACAGACTGTATATATAGAACAGTCTATGTATTAGACGGTAGAGACTACTTGAATCCTGCCTTATTGGACTGATATAACCATATGTGTGTGCAATAGGAAGCTATAGTCTGTTAGAATTTATCATGAGTGTAAATTAATAAAAACATTTACCATATGTGTGTTGCAATAGGAAGCTATATTCTGTTAGAATTTATCATGAGTGTAAATTAATAAAAACATTTCCATGATTTTTCATCAGCGACTTTGTAAATGTGGGGCTCCAGGCTGGAGCGGTTGGGGTCGTCTAACTTCACCAGCCACTCAAATGAAACCCCTCAATTCTATGTGCTGATGGGCTGGAATAATATAGAATAGTAGTAATAGTATAGGCTATAATATTCTTTATGTTTGATTCCCATCGATAGAGCAAGTGCTGCGGATGAACACTGTTGTTTGGACACTAAATTGACATCGAGAGGACCATAAGTAGCAGCTAACTGCATTTGACAGAAAGCAATCAGAGTTAGGGTGTATTAGACTGTACTCTGAGTGCAAAATACATATTTAAAGGTAGATCAAGAGCATAACAAGGAAGGGTGTGTTTGATTACTGTTGAGCTACAATATCAACATTCCACCAGATCCTCTCATGTCATCATAATTTAAGCATTCCACCAAAGACTTTAAATCAATCGACATGATAGTGAAAGGTAATGTGCAATCGACATGATAGTGAAAGCTAATGTGCAATCGACATGATAGTGAAAGCTAATGTGCAATCGACATGATAGTGAAAGGTAATGTGCAATCGACATGATAGTGAAAGGTAATGTGCAATTACGTGTCTATGATACTGTTTATTTTTCATTCATCACCCGGAGAGAAGAAATACGCTTTTCTGATTGGCTGGTGGGGTGGCTATTAATTCTGAATAACGGGACACCTATGAAGTAGATCTGCTAAAAAAAAAGTTTAATCACTGTTCCATAGCAATGCTTATGAATGGTTAACTATAACAACCATAGAATGCATATCGTTACCACAGAGCCACCTGTGGTTGTATAGAGTAACCTGTGGTAACTCTACACAAAACATATTGATCTCAATAGTGCATTTGCCCTTGTTCAGGGTGGAAAATGAAAAAGAAAGATTTGCAAGATTTGTGTGTATGTGTGTGTGTATGTAACCACTACTGTAGGATTGTGTGTGTATGTAACCACTACTGTAGGATTGTGTGTGTATGTGTATGTAACCACTACTGTAGGATTGTGTGTGTGTGTGTGTGTGTGTGTGTGTGCATGCGTGGTGTGTGTGTGTGTATGTAACCACTACTGTAGGATTGTGTGTGTGTGTGTGTGTGTGTGTGTATGTAACCACTACTGTAGGATTGTGTGTGTGTGTGTATGTAACCACTACTGTAGGATTGTGTGTGTGTGTGTATGTAACCACTACTGTAGGATTGTGTGTGTATGTGTATGTAACCACTACTGTAGGATTGTGTGTGTGTGTGTGTGTGTGTGTGTGTGTGTGCATCGTGCGTGCGTGTGTATGTAACCACTACTGTAGGATTGTGTGTGTGTGTATGTAACCACTACTGTAGGATTGTGTGTGTGTATGTAACCACTACTGTAGGATTGTGTGTGTGTGTGTATGTAACCACTACTGTAGGATTGTGTGTGTGTGTGTATGAAACCACTACTGTAGGATTGTGTGTGTATGTGTATGTAACCACTACTATAGGATTGGGGGTGTGTGTGTGTGTGTGTGTGTGTGTGCATGCGTGCGTGTGTGTATGTAACCACTACTGTAGGATTGTGTGTGTGTGTATGTAACCACTACTGTAGGATTGTGTGTGCGTGTGTATGTAACCACTACTGTAGGATTGTGTGTGTGTGTGTGTGTGTGTGTATGTAACCACTACTGTAGGATTGTGTGTGTGTGTGTATGTAACCACTACTGTAGGATGTGTGTGTGTGTGTGTATGTAACCACTACTGTAGGATTGTGTGTGTGTGTGTGTGTGTATGTGTATGTAACCACTACTGTAGGATTTGTGTGTGTGTGTGTGTGTGTGTGTGTATGTAACCACTACTGTAGGATTGTGTGTGTGTGTGTATGTAACCACTACTGTAGGATTTGTGTGTGTGTGTGTGTAACCACTACTGTAGGATTGTGTGTGTGTGTGTAACCACTACTGTAGGATTGTGTGTGTATGTGTATGTAACCACTACTGTAGGATTGTGTGTGTGTGTGTATGTAATGTGTGTGTATGTAACCACTACTGTAGGATTGTGTGTGCGTGTGTATGTAACCACTACTGTAGGATTGTGTGTGTATGTGTGTGTATGTGTATGTAACCACTACTGTAGGATTGTGTGTGTATGTGTGTGTAACCACTACTGTAGGATTGTGTGTGTGTGTGTGTATGTAACCACTACTGTAGGATTGTGTGTGTGTGTGTGTGTGTACTGTATGTATGTAACCACTACTGTAGGATTGTGTGTGTGTGTGTGTGTATGTGTATGTAACCACTACTGTAGGATTGTGTGTGTATGTGTATGTAACCACTACTGTAGGATTGTGTGTGTGTGTGTATGTAACCACTACTGTAGGATTGTGTGTGTATGTGTATGTAACCACTACTGTAGGATTGTGTGTGTGTGTATGTAACCACTACTGTAGGTGTGTGTGTGTGTGTGTGTGTGATTGTGTGTGTATGTGCATGTAACCACTACTGTAGGATTGTGTGTGTATGTGTATGTAACCACTACTGTAGGATTGTGTGTGTGTGTATGTAACCACTACTGTAGGATTGTGTGTGTGTGTGTGTGTATGTAACCACTACTGTAGGATTGTGTGTGTATGTGTATGTAACCACTACTGTAGGATTGTGTGTGTGTGTGTGTACTGTAGGATTGTGTGTGTGTGTGTGTATGTAACCACTACTGTAGGATTGTGTGTGTGTGTATGTAACCACTACTGTAGGATTGTGTGTGTGTGTATGTAACCACTACTGTAGGATTGTGTGTGTGTGTGTGTATGTGGGAACCACTACTGTGTGTGATTGTGTGTGCATGTGTGTAACCACTGTGTAGGTATGTGTAACCACTACTGTGGGATTGTGTGTGTGTGTGTGTAACCCTACTGTAGAATTATTGATATTGTGTGTGTATGTAACCACTACTGTGGGTGTGTGTGTGTGTGTGTATGTAACCACTACTGTAGGATTGCGATGCGTGTGTATAACCACTACTGTAGGATTGTGTGTGTGTGTGTATGTAACCACTACTGTAGGATTGTGTGTGTGTGTGTGTGTGTGTGTGTGTAACCACTACTGTGATTGTGTGTGTATGTGTAACCACTACTGTAGGATTGTGTGTGTGTGTGTGTGTAACCACTACTGTAGGATTGTGTGTGTATGTGTATGTAACCACTACTGTAGGATTGTGTGTGTGTGTGTGTGTAACCACTGTAGGATTGTGTGTGTGTATGTGTGTGTGTGTGTGTGTATGTAACCACTACTGTAGGATTGTGTGTGTATGTGTGTGTATGTGTATGTAACCACTACTGTAGGATTGTGTGTGTGTGTGTGTGTAACCACTACTGTAGGATTGTGTGTGTGTGTGTATGTAACCACTACTGTAGGATTGTGTGTGTGTGTGTGTGTGTGTGTATGTATGTAACCACTACTGTAGGATTGTGTGTGTGTGTGTATGTAACCACTACTGTGGGATGTGTGTGTGTGTGTGTGTGTATGTAACCACTACTGTAGGATTGTGTGTGTGTGTGTATGTAACCACTACTGTAGGGTGTGTGTGTGTGTGTGTGTGTATGTAACCTACTGTAGGATACTGTGTGATTGTGTGTGTGTATGTGTGTGTGTGTGTGTGTATGTGTATGTAACCACTACTGTAGGATTGTGTGTGTGTGTGTGTATGTAACCACTACTGTAGGATTGTGTGTGTATGTGTATGTAACCACTACTGTAGGATTGTGTGTGTGTGTGTGTGTAACCACTACTGTAGGATTGTGTGTGTGTGTGTATGTAACCACTACTGTAGGATGTGTGTGTGTGTGTGTGTAACCACTACTGTAGGGATTGTGTGTGTGTATGTAACCACTACTGTAGGATTGTGTGTGTGTGTGTGTGTGTATGTAACCACTACTGAAGGATTGTGTGTGTGTGTGTATGTAACCACTACTGTAGGATTGTGTGTGTGTGTGTATGTAATCACTACTGTAGGATTGTGTGTGTGTGTGTGTGTATGTGTATGTAACCACTACTGTAGGATTGTGTGTGTGTGTGTGTGTGTGTGGTATGTAACCACTATGTGTGTGTGTGTGTGTGTGTGTGTAACCACTACTGTGGGTGTGTATACAACCACTACTGTGTAAGTTGTGTGTGTGTGTGTGTGTGTGTGTAACCACTACTGTAGGATTGTGTGTGTATGTGTATGTAACCACTACTGTAGGATTGTGTGTGTGTGTGTGTGTAACCACTACTGTAGGATTGTGTGTGTGTGTGTAACCACTACTGTAGGATTGTGTGTATGTGTATGTAACCACTACTGTAGGATTGTGTGTGTGTGTGTAACCACTACTGTGTAGGATTGTGTGTGTGTGTGTATGTAACCACTACTGTAGGATTGTGTGTGTGTGTGTATGTAACCACTACTGTGTGGTATGTGTATGTGTGTATGTGTGTGTATGTGTATGTAACCACTACTGTAGGTGTGTGTGTGTGTAGGATTGTGTGTGTGTATGTAACCACTACTGTAGGATTTGTGTGTGTGTGTGTATGTAACCACTACTGTAGTAACCACTACTGTGTAGGTGTGTGTGTACTGTGTATGTAACCACTACTGTAGGATTGTGTGTGTATGTGTGTGTGTATGTGTGTAACCACTACTGTGGGATTGTGTGTGTGTGTGTGTGTAACCACTACTGTGGATTGTGTGTGTGTGTGTATGTAACCTACTGTAGGATTGTGTGTATGTGTATGTAACCACTACTGTAGGATTACTGTATGTATGTAGCCACTACTGTAGGATTTGTGTGTGTGTGTGTGTGTGTATGTAACCACTACTGTAGGATTGTGTGTGTATGTGCATGTAACCACTACTGTAGGATTGTGTGTGTATGTAACCACTAACCATTGTGTGTGTATGTGTATGTAACCACTACTGTAGGTGTGTGTGTATGTAACCACTACTGTAGGTTGTGTGTGTGTGTGTGTGTATGTAACCCACTGTGGGGATTGTGTGTGTATGCATGTAACCACTACTGTGGGATTGTGTGTATTGTGTGTGTAACCACTACTGTAGGATTTGTGTGTGTGTGTATGTAACCACTACTGTGGGATGTGTGTGTGTGTGTGTGTATGTAACCCTACTGTAGGATTGTGTGTGTGTATGATACTGTAGGATTATTGTGTGTGTATGTAACCACTACTGTAGGATTTGTGTGTGCGTGTGTATGTAACCACTACTGTAGGATTATTATTGTGTGTGTGTGTATGTAACCACTACTGTAGGATTGTGTGTGCGTGTGTGTATGTAACCACTACTGTAGGATTGTGTGTGTGTGTGTATGTAACCACTGTGCAGCGTTGTGTGTGTGTGTGTATCTTAACCACTACTGTAGGATTGTGTGTGTGTGTGTGTGTATGTAACCACTACTGTAGGATTGTGTGTGTGTGTGTGTGTGTGTGTAGGATTGTGTGTGTGTGTGTATGTAACCACTACTGTAGGATTGTGTGTGTGTGTGTGTGTATGTAACCACTACTGTAGGATTGTGTGTGTGTGTGTGTGTGTGTGTGTGTGTGTGTGTGTGTATGTAACCACTACTGTGGGATTGTGTGTGTGTGTGTGTGTATGCCACTACTGTAGGATTGTGTGTGTGTGTGTGTGCCACCACTGTAGGGATTGTGTGTGTGTGTGTGTATGTAACCCACTACTGTAGGATTGTGTGTGTATGTGTATGTAACCACTACTGTAGGATTGTGTGTGTGTGTGTGTTGTGTGTGTGTGTGTGTGTATGTAACCACTACTGTAGGATTGTGTGTGTGTGTGTGTAACCACTACTGTAGGATTGTGTGTGTGTGTGTATGTAACCACTACTGTAGGATTGTGTGTGTGTGTGTGTGTAACCACTACTGTAGGATTGTGTGTGTGTGTAACCACTACTGTAGGATTGTGTGTGTGTGTATGTAACCACTACTGTAGGATTGTGTGTGTATGTGTATGTAACCACTACTGTAGGATTGTGTGTGTGTGTGTGTGTAACCACTACTGTAGGATTGTGTGTGTGTGTGTAACCACTACTGTAGGTGTGTGTGTGTGTGTGTGTATGTAACCACTACTGTAGGATTGTGTGTGTGTGTGTGTGTGTATGTGTATGTAACCACTACTGTAGGATTGTGTGTGTATGTGTATGTAACCACTACTGTAGGATTTGTGTGTGTATGTGTGTGTAACCACACTGTGGGATTGTGTGTGTATGTGTATGTAACCACTACTGTAGGATTGTGTGTGTGTGTACCACTACTGTAGGATTGTGTGTGTGTGTGTGTGTGTGTATGTAACCACTACTGTAGGATTGTGTGTGTGTATGTGTATGTAACCACTACTGTAGGATTGTGTGTGTGTGTATGTAACCACTACTGTAGGAAGTTGTGTGTGTGTGTGTATGTAACCACTACTGTAGGATTGTGTGTGTATGATATGGCCAGGATTGTGTGTGTGTATGTAACCACTACTGTAGGGATTGTGTGTGTGTGTGTATGTAACCACTACTGTAGGATTGTGTGTAGCGTGTGTATGTAACCACTACTGTGGTTTGTGTGTGCGTGTGTATGTAACCACTACTGTAGGATTGTGTGTGTGTGTGTATGTAACCACTACTGTAGGAGTGTGTGTGCGTGTGTGTGTATGTAACCACTACTGTAGGATTGTGTGTGTGTGTGTATGTAACCACTACTGTAGGATTGTGTGTGTATGTGTATGTAACCACTACTGTAGGATTGTGTGTGTATGTGTATGTAACCACTACTGTAGGATTGTGTGTGTATGTGTGTGTAACCACTACTGTAGGATTGTGTGTGTATGTGTGTGTAACCATTACTGTAGGATTGTGTGTGTGTGTGTGTATGTAACCACTACTGTAGGATTGTGTGTGTGTGTGTGTGTGTGTACTGTATGTATGTAACCACTACTGTAGGATTGTGTGTGTGTGTGTGTGTGTATGTGTGTGTAACCACTACTGTAGGATTGTGTGTGTGTGTGTATGTAACCACTACTGTAGGAGTGTGTGTGTATGTGTATGTAAACATTACTGTAGGATTGTGTGTGTGTGTATGTGTATGTAACCACTACTGTAGGATTGTGTGTGTGTGTGTGTGTGTGTATGTGTATGTAACCACTACTGTAGGATGTGTGTGTATGTGTGTGTGTATGTGTGTGTAACCACTACTGTAGGATTGTGTGTGTGTGTGTGTATGTAACCACTACTGTAGGATTGTGTGTGTGTGTGTGTACTGTATGTATGTAACCACTACTGTAGGATTGTGTGTGTGTGTATATGTGTGTGTAAACATTACTGTAGGATTGTGTGTGTATGTGTATGTAACCACTACTGTAGGATTGTGTGTGTATGTGTGTGTATGTGTGTGTAACCACTACTGTAGGATTGTGTGTGTGTGTGTATGTAACCACTACTGTAGGATTGTGTGTGTATGTGTATGTAAACATTACTGTAGGATTGTGTGTGTGTGTATGTGTATGTAACCACTACTGTAGGATTGTGTGTGTATGTGTATGTAACCACTACTGTAGGATTGTGTGTGTGTATGTGTGTGTAACCACTACTGTAGGATTGTGTGTGTATGTGTATGTAACCACTACTGTAGGATTGTGTGTGTGTGTATGTAACCACTACTGTAGGATTGTGTGTGTGTGTGTGTGTATGTAACCACTACTGTAGGATTGTGTGTGTGTGTATGTAACCACTACTGTAGGATTGTGTGTGTATGTGTATGTAACCACTACTGTAGGATTGTGTGTGTATGTGTGTGTAACCACTACTGTAGGATTGTGTGTGTATGTGTGTGTAACCACTACTGTAGGATTGTGTGTGTATGTGTATGTAACCACTACTGTAGGATTGTGTGTGTGTGTATGTAACCACTACTGTAGGATTGTGTGTGTGTGTGTGTGTATGTAACCACTACTGTAGGATTGTGTGTGTGTGTGTGTGTATGTAACCACTACTGTAGGATTGTGTGTGTATGTGTATGTAACCACTACTGTAGGATTGTGTGTGTATGTGTGTGTAACCACTACTGTAGGATTGTGTGTGTATGTGTATGTAACCACTACTGTAGGATTGTGTGTGCGTGTGTATGTAACCATTACTGTAGGTGTGTGTGTGTGTGTGTATGTGTGTGTATGTAACCACTACTGTAGGATTGTGTGTGTGTGTGTATGTAACCACTACTGTAGGATTGTGTGTGTGTGTGTGTGTGTGTATGTAACCACTACTGTAGGATTGTTTGTGTATGTGTATGTAACCACTACTGTAGGATTGTGTGTGTGTGTATGTAACCACTACTGTAGGATTGTGTGTGTGTGTGTGTGTATGTAACCACTACTGTAGGATTGTGTGTGTATGATACTGTAGGATTGTGTGTGTGTATGTAACCACTACTGTAGGATTGTGTGTGTGTGTGTATGTAACCACTACTGTAGGATTGTGTGTGTGTGTGTGTATGTAACCACTACTGTAGGATTGTGTGTGCGTGTGTATGTAACCACTACTGTAGGATTGTGTGTGCGTGTGTATGTAACCACTACTGTAGGATTGTGTGTGTGTGTGTATGTAACCACTACTGTAGGATTGTGTGTGCGTGTGTGTATGTAACCACTACTGTAGGATTGTGTGTGTATGTGTATGTAACCACTACTGTAGGATTGTGTGTGTATGTGTGTGTATGTGTGTGTAACCACTACTGTAGGATTGTGTGTGTGTGTGTGTATGTAACCACTACTGTAGGATTGTGTGTGTGTGTGTGTGTGTGTACTGTATGTATGTAACCACTACTGTAGGATTGTGTGTGTGTGTGTGTGTGTATGTGTGTGTAACCACTACTGTAGGATTGTGTGTGTGTGTGTATGTAACCACTACTGTAGGAGTGTGTGTGTATGTGTATGTAAACATTACTGTAGGATTGTGTGTGTGTATGTGTATGTAACCACTACTGTAGGATTGTGTGTGTGTGTGTGTGTGTATGTGTATGTAACCACTACTGTAGGATTGTGTGTGTATGTGTGTGTGTATGTGTGTGTAACCACTACTGTAGGATTGTGTGTGTGTGTGTGTATGTAACCACTACTGTAGGATTGTGTGTGTGTGTGTGTGTACTGTATGTATGTAACCACTACTGTAGGATGTGTGTGTGTGTGTATGTGTGTGTAAACATTACTGTAGGATTGTGTGTGTATGTGTATGTAACCACTACTGTAGGATTGTGTGTGTATGTGTGTGTATGTGTGTGTAACCACTACTGTAGGATTGTGTGTGTGTGTGTATGTAACCACTACTGTAGGATTGTGTGTGTATGTGTATGTAAACATTACTGTAGGATTGTGTGTGTGTGTATGTGTATGTAACCACTACTGTAGGATTGTGTGTGTGTGTGTGCGTGCGTGCGTGTGTATGTAACCACTACTGTAGGATTGTGTGTGTATGTGTGTGTAACCACTACTGTAGGATTGTGTGTGTATGTGTATGTAACCACTACTGTAGGATTGTGTGTGTGTGTATGTAACCACTACTGTAGGATTGTGTGTGTGTGTGTGTGTATGTAACCACTACTGTAGGATTGTGTGTGTGTGTGTATGTAACCACTACTGTAGGATTGTGTGTGTATGTGTATGTAACCACTACTGTAGGATTGTGTGTGTATGTGTATGTAACCACTACTGTAGGATTGTGTGTGTGTGTGTATGTAACCACTACTGTAGGATTTGTGTGTGTGTATGTAACCACTACTGTAGGATTGTGTGTGTGTGTGTGTGTGTGTGTGTGTGTGTGCATGCGTGCGTGCGTGTGTATGTAACCACTACTGTAGGATTGTGTGTGTGTGTGTGTGTATGTAACCACTACTGTAGGATTGTGTGTGTGTGTGTATGTAACCACTACTGTAGGATTGTGTGTGTGTGTGTGTATGTAACCACTACTGTAGGATTGTGTGTGTATGATACTGTAGGATTGTGTGTGTGTGTGTATGTAACCACTACTGTAGGATTGTGTGTGTGTGTGTGTGTATGTAACCACTACTGTAGGATTGTGTGTGTGTGTGTGTGCGTGTGTATGTAACCACTACTGTAGGATTGTGTGTGTGTGTGTGTGTAACCACTACTGTAGGAGTTTGTGTGTGCGTGTGTATGTAACCACTACTGTAGGATTGTGTGTGCGTGTGTATGTAACCACTACTGTAGGATTGTGTGTGTGTGTGTGTGCGTGTGTATGTAACCACTACTGTAGGATTGTGTGTGTGTGTGTATGTAACCACTACTGTAGGATTGTGTGTGCGTGTGTATGTAACCACTACTGTAGGATTGTGTGTGTATGTGTGTGTATGTGTATGTAACCACTACTGTAGGATTGTGTGTGTATGTGTGTGTAACCACTACTGTAGGATTGTGTGTGTGTGTGTGTGTATGTAACCACTACTGTAGGATTGTGTGTGTGTGTGCGTGTGTGTACTGTATGTATGTAACCACTACTGTAGGATTGTGTGTGTATGTGTATGTAACCACTACTGTAGGATTGTAGGATTGTGTGTGTATGTGTATGGAACCACTACTGTAGGATTGTGTGTGTGTGTGTATATAAACATTACTGTAGGATTGTGTGTGTATGTGTATGTAACCACTACTGTAGGATTGTGTGTGTGTGTGTGTGTGTGCGTGCGTGCGTGCATGCGTGCGTGTGTATGTAAACATTACTGTAGGATTGTCTGAGCTCTATGTGAGCTGTCTACACCTCATTCTGCCCTGATAACTGACTACAGACCTCTGCAGTGAGTGTATCAACAGTGACCTGTGAGTGTTCATGTGTGTGTGTTTGTGTGTGTGTGTGACAGTTTGTCAGTGAAAGACCTCAGAGAGAGGAATGTGTGTGTATGATAGTGCGATGAGTGTGGAACTGGCTCTGTTGGCTGATAATGAGAAGACAGAGGAATTTCACACACAGATTCCAAAGCCCTGATTATTAAGGATGAAGACACCTGGATCTCTCTAGTGTGTGTTTGCTTGTGGGATGGAATGTGTCTTTAAATATGAATGAAAGGAATCTGTCTGTTTGTGTATATGTTGGCAATTATTTTTTATGTGAGAGATTTTATGTGATGTTGTTTATGCCACTCAAAGGTATGCCAAACAAATCCTTTAGCAGAATCACCAGTGAACAGAAACCTTATAAGAGATATCAGAAAATACACTAATGAAAAAGGAAAAGTTGGTTACAACAACAAGTTTCCCACTTACTTCATGGTTTGGAACAGCCAGCTCCTACACAATTGCTGGAACTCTTGAAGGTCTTCATATAAAACCAGGCTGTGCTTACACAGTTCCTCATATGAAGCATATGCTTACACAGTTCCTCATATGAAACATATGCTTACACAGTTCAGGTCCTCATATAAAACATATGCTTACACAGTTCAGGTCCTCATATAAAACATGTGCTTACACAGTTCAGGTCCTCGTATATAAAACCAGGCTGTGCTTTCATAGTTTTGTGCTCCGTCCAGTGAAACTGTGTTTCCTGATAGATCAACAAGTAGCTAATGACTTTTTCTGCTGACACTGAGTATTTATGAAACGTTGAGGTCAAGAGCAGGTCTCATCCTAAGAACACTACCAAACCCCTGATACGTTTCATGTAGGATATTATGCCAATGGGTCTAGTTCTGTAACTGATATTTATTGAATTATGCTGTTTTGCCTGAGAACCTGATGACTATGCAATATGTAGTAACTTGGAACACTTCTAAATTCTAATTCTAATTCTGAATCTTCCATCAGACTGCAGAACTCTCTGATCATAGGACACACACAGCATGGTGTAAGTGCCAGGCCAGTGAGCTTATTAAAGCCACGAGAAGCAGCCTTTGAGTCGCCGTGGGAACGGTGACCCGTGGAGATGGACAATACCGAGGGAGTGGGACGGAGGAGAGGAGGGAAGAGAGGGATGAAGAGGGAAGAGAGATGGAGGTGATGGTGCATGATGATTAAGGGCTGCAGGTCAGAAAGGCCAGAGAAAGGGAGGGAGAGGAGGACAAGACTGGCACACGGTCAGAGCACTGGAATGCAAAAGATAAATAGAGAAGAGCAAGGAACAGTGAGGAGGAAAGAGAGAGAGAGAAGGAAAGGGAGAGAGAGAGAGAGAGAGAGAGAGAGAGAGAAGAGAAGGAGAGAGAGAGAGAGAGAGAAGGAAAGAGAGAGGGAAAGAGAGAGAGAGAGAGAGAGAGAGAGAGAGAGAGAGAAGGAAAAAAGAGAGAGAGAGAGAGAGAGAGAAGGAAAGAGAGAGGGAGAGAGAGAGAGAGAGAGAGAGAAGGAAAGAGAGAGGGAAAGAGAGAGAGAGAGAGAGAGAGAGAGAAGGAAAAAGAGAGAGAGAGAGAGAGAGAGAGAAGGAAAAGAGAGAGGAGAGAGAGAGAGAGAGAGAGAGAGAGAGAGAGAGAAGGAAAGAGGAGAGAGAGAGGAGAGAGAGAGAGAGAGAGGGAAAGAGAGAGGGAAAGAGAGAGAGAGAGAGAGAGAGAGAGAAGGAAAGAGGGAGGGAAAGAGAGAGAGAGAGGGAGAGAAGGAAAAGAGAGAGAGAGAGAGAAGGAAAAGAGAGAGGAAAGAGAGAGAGAGAGAGAGAAGGAAAGAGAGAGAGAGAGAGAAGGAAAGAGAGAGGGAAAGAGAGAGAGAGAACCACTTTTTTCTTCCCCTATTATTTTTCATTATCATCTTATCATTGTTTTTTTTATTAGTATAATTATCATTATTGTCTCCTGTTTTGATTATTCCATGTGTTTTTTTAATGCTTTGGCAATATTGTAACTTGAACAGTCATTCCATTAAAGCACATTGAATTGAATTGAATTGAATTGAATTGAGAAGGAGAGATAGAGAGAGAGAGAGAAAGGGAGAGAGACAGAGAGAAAGAGAGAGAGAGAGAGAGAGAGAGAAGGAAAGAGAGAGAGAGAGAGAGAGAGAGAGAGATGGTGTGAGAGAGAGAGAGAGAGAGAGAGAGAGAGAAGGAAAGAGAGAGGGAGAGAGAGAGACAGAGAGAAAGAGAGAGAGAGAGAGAAGGAAAGAGAGAGGAGAGAGAGAGAGACAGAGAGAAAGAGAGAGAGAGAGAGAGAAGGAAAGAGAGAGGGAGAGAGAGATGTAAGACGCTGTATAGGACCATTTACACAAATACACATCAACAAATCATTAAACATATATAACATTTAACATCTATACTTCTGTCTCAAATAGTAGGATAAAGAAAGAGGGTCAGAAAGTGTGTGTGTTTTTTGTTTTTATATTTATATGTATAGATCTATATAAAATAGTCTGATAACTGATAACTGAACTACATGCTGTGTTGAGTGGAAGAGGTATTTAGAATAACATAAAGTATAACATAACACACTGTTCACAATAACACAACCAAAGAATCACAATAATGTCACAACACTTTTGATATGCTGGATATTACAGACATCTTGAGGGGGACAAACTATGGCATTGAGAAACCAAGGAAAGTCCCCCCACACACACACACAAGGTAGAGTTGATAATCATTGTCTTGGCTCATGCAGTGTTACAATCTTGTGTCCATATATACATACACTACGTATACACACATACAATACGTATACACACATACACTACATATACACACATACAATACGTATACACACATACACTACGTATACACACATACACTACGTATACACACATACACTCACCACATTAATAGCACACTGATTTCACTTCAATTTAGTATTTTATTAACTAGATCACTACACTTGCTATGAGGTTTAATAGCTTTTAGTGATGAAACTGCTATGAGGTTTAATAGCTTTTAGTGATGAAACTGATGATTCTGATAGTTTTCCTTCCTGTCAAATCTCCTCAAAAGATCAGTGACCTAGTAGAATTTATATGTGGTGAGTGTGTGGGGGTGTATGCATATGTGTGTGTGTGTGTGTGTGTGTGTACGTGCATGGGTGGGCAGTGTGTGTGCATGGGTGGGCAGAGTCTGTATGTATGTAGATGTGTGTATGTATGTATGTGTGTGTGTGTGTGTGTGTGTTTGCTTGTGTACGTGCATGGGTGGGCAAAGTCTGTATGTATGTGTGTGTGTGTGTGTGTGTGTTACCTAAAGGCAGTAGACTGGAAGTGGGCCCCTCAGGGCAACACAGCCACCTCCTCATTTCCTCCTATAGAGATGCAGGATAGCCCCGCCCCTCCCTGCAAGAACTCACACTGGCCACTTCCTCAGCCGCACCCTTCCAGCGCATAAACACTGTGTGTGTGTGTGTGTGCGTTTGTGCGTGTGTGTGTGTGTGTGGAGCGGCCATCCTAAAGCACCACACCCATATGGTGAAACACACACACACACAGACACTTTTCGACTGTGTTGCCCTGCGTATGACATGTCCCACGTAGGAACATGCTAAAAATAACATTCCAGAGACACAACGGAGGAACACACCATTTCCAGGCACACAAGACATACACACACACACACACACACATACACACACACAAGACATAAACACACTCACACACACCCACATACCCACACACACTCATAGGTCAGTCCTCTGACACATGGCTGTAGATGTTGGGCCTCCAGGCAGGATCTGGATGTGACCCACCCCAGGTGGAAGGCCTGGTAGCTGGGTAGCCTGTAGGCATCATGCCCTGTGGATATCCTCTGGTGATCCAGGCACTAATGGACAGAGACATTGCTTATCAACCATGGAGATTCACTCACTCACACACATACACACACACACACACACACAACCTTGATTGGCAGCACCTGGCTTGGTGATTGATTAGGAGTTAAAGACTCCAGGATCCAGTTCCTGAGGAGAGGCTTTTGGTGTGGGGGCTGCTGGCTGTCTTGCTGCCTCTCAGCCTGGGATTGTGTCTGGTCTTTTGATTTGGACTTTGTGTCATGTCTATGTAGTGTTTTGTTATGGTTTACTTCATGTAATAAATCCCACTGGTTGGGTACATTTTAAAAGGTGTTATTGTTATTTATTAGGATTTGGGGTCAGTGGTGTTTTTTTTTTCTAAAGGGCCACATAACACACACACACACACAGACACACACACACACCGTGTTAAACAGTAGCCTGTGGGTCAGAGGTTAATACCAGGTATCTCAGAACACATGGCAATCTGTGTGTGTGTGTGTGTGTTTGGGGGTTCGTGGAATATTCTAGATAAAATTCAACAAATGTGGAAGTAAATAATGATAACCAGAAGCAGAGCCTCCATTATCAGATAAAAAGCCACATTCTATCAGTGAAAAGGTCGAAGGAATCCTGAGATATACACACTGACCCTCTGAATCCTGAGATATACACACTGACCCTCTGCTGCTGCTAATGGAACCCACTGATAGGCAGTGGAATGGCACGGGACGATGCCCAGAATGGAATGTGTGTGTGTGTGTGTGTGTGTGTGTGTGTGTGTGTGTGTGTGTGTGTGTGTGTGTGTGTGTGTGTGTGTGTGTGTGTGTGAGTGTGTGTGTGTGTGTGTGGGACGATGCCCAGGTCTCCACATGCAGAGCCAGATTGGCCCGACCGGCTCCTGAGGTACTGACCGTCTGGGTGACATCTTACACACACTCACATACACAGACACAGGCACACACACACTCTCTCTCACACACACACAGGCACACACACACTCTCACACTCTCACACACACACACACACACACATTTTACATCAACCAGCCTCAGTAGCATTTTACAGTGTGCTGACGACTCTGCTCAGATACACCACAATTATATTTGACACAGTATACTGTATGCTCAGCAGAGATTTAATATCAAAATAAAGCTATTTGTAAACATTTCAACCCCACAACTAGTCTCTCTTTATCCACTGCACATGCACACACACACACACACACACACACACACACACAGTGGGGGCGTTTACCGCTAACACTCGGAGATCCCTCTTGTTAACTTTTCTCAGCTTATATTTTCAACACTTCCAAAATACCCCTCTCAAGTGCAAGCTTCACGTGTGTGTGTTCCTGGGTGTGTGTGCGTGTGTGTGTGTGCTTGGGGGTGTGCCTGGGTGTGTGTGTGTGTGTGTGTGTGTGTGTGCCTGTGTGCCTGTGTGTGTGTGTGTGTGTGTGTGTGTGTGTGTGCCTGGGTGTGTGAATAACGGTTTGTGTAAGTGGTTTTACACCATCTCCCACATCACTTCACCTCACACAGCATACACAGATATTTCTCTCTCTGTCTCTCTCTCACACACACACACACACACACGTAGATCTCTCCCTCGGTCTCCCTGTCTCACGGGGGTTGGCTCTGCCTGGTACCAGCTTCTGATAAGGAGGTGCAGACGGCTCTGTGTCCTCTCAGAACACACACACACACACATGGGTGTGTGTGGTTAGGGAGTTGAAGTGTCTGTGTGTGTGTGTGTGCAGGTCTATGGAAGGTCAGGTGTTTGATGTTGGGATTATTTTGATAAATTGTCACATACTTGTGTGTGTGTGTCAGACTGCGCTAACCTGCCTTTCTGTTTTAGGGGTTCATTCAGCATGCCAGCTTGTGTTTCATCTCAGTGCCTGAAATGAAATCTGAAACACATCTGAAATCTGCAAACACACAAATACAAACACACACACAGAACACAATATATATTAACAGACAACACACACACACACACACACACACACACACACACACTGTACCATAAGCATCACCTTGACTCCCAGTGCGACCCCACATCATAATTCTGCTAATTAGTAACTGAAGAAGTCCATCGTGTGCGCTTGGGGCAGAGGCACCCACACACACACACACACACACACACACACACACGGTCTGGCCGATGGGCAGACAGGTGGCCGGGCGCATCTGACGGGGGGACGGGAGACGGTGGGGCAGCTCTCCGCCGCATTCCTGTCAGAGTCGGACGAGTGGCTGCCAAGAAGAGTAGCCTCCCTCCTCCTCTCCCCCCCCTCCCCTGCGGAACGCTGCGCGGCAGCGCTGACTAACGGGAGAAGAATGCCCCCGCGAACGCGTCGGTCGGAACGTGTAAGGGCAGCACCGGCCAGAGAATTCCACACTGCGCGGGTCTCCCTTTGTAAGGGCTCGCTCTCTCTCTCTCTCTCTCTTTCCCCTTCTCTTTTTCTGGTTCCCAAGTGCCTGATGCCAAATCAGACTGACAGCGAAAGACTGCGAACAATCAGACGACTAATTAACGCAAAACATGCGGAATCGGACAACAAAGCAAAGCAACACTCCAGACCAGAGAGAGCAGAAGAACACACACACACACACACACACACACACACTCACAAAGCAACCAGAGAGAGCAGAAGAACACACAAACACACACACACTCACAAAGCAACCAGAGAGAGCAGAAGAACACACACACACACACATACACACACACTCACAAAGCAACCAGAGAGAGCAGAAGAACACACACACACACACACACACACACACACACTCACAAAGCAACCAGAGAGAGCAGAAGAACACACACACACACACACACACACACACACACACACACACACACACACTCACAAAGCAACCAGAGAGAGCAGAAGAAGATGAGGCCGAGATGCTTCTTCACACAGTGTCACCGTCTGGGTTTGGCTAGAGACAAAAAACAAGCCCAGAAAGCAACTGAGAGCAGAAAGAGCCACTCAGGGGGAAGTTCCTCTGAAGTTACTGGATTTAGGTGTTTAAGGGCTTGGGCTTTTCCCTTGGGCGCTTTTCATAACACACAAATAAACAAACCAAGGAAAGCAGCAATCGCTTATTTTGACTTCCCTCTTTGTGGCCATTGGAGAGGGGTGTTGATGTTTACAGCTTTGTCATTTTTCTATTTTTAGTACATAGCTCATTTTTACCCAACCAGGATGGGGTAGATAAGGGTGCTATTTACATAACAACTTACAGGGAAAGTTATCCCATCTATACTTGATAATTAATCAGCCGACAAGCTACCCTCTTTTCAAATTCTGAATTCAAAATGATTGTGGTGTGTGTGATTTCCCAGTCAGAAAGTTTGGAAGTTATTGGTTAGCTGTTAAAGTAATTGCTATCAATAAGCTCAACAATGAATTATTAAGCTTGTGACACTTATAATTGACATGCTGGGTGTTGTTGATTGCTTATCACACTTAATAGAACGGAGAAGGATTCTGATATTGTTTCCTAAAGATAGAAAGCTGCAGATAACCTCCAGTTTAGCTTCCCATTATCAAAGATAGACATCTGGAGTCTTTACAACAACCATGTTTTCATTGCAAGATTTCACAGAACAGTGCTTCCCATTTAGTGCCAAACAACTCGATTGAAACGACTAAAAAGTGGAATAGATTTAGTGATTTAGTGAGTGGTTCCTCTTAGTCGGGAGTTTCCAGAGAAAGCTCAAGTGAGATATGCTGTGAGCAGACATCCTACATGCTGGTCCCCAGTCCAGTGCATTGCCCATGCCACTTAAAGGTAAAGTCCATCATTATAATTCCCATGTCACTTAAAGGTACAGTACATCAGTAAAATTCCCATGTCACTTAAAGGTACAGTCCATCATTATAATTCCCATGTAGTAAATCCCCCAAATTACTACTCACAGTCTAATTGTGGTATGCTCTCAAAAAAACTCCCAGCCAATCACAATATTGCTATTGGAGTACAGGAGGAAGGAGTGTAAATTTGATCTGAACTCAATTACCAACAACCTTTTACCAACATGGACTAAACCTTTGGTTAATGGGATAACGGAACAGCACACAATGTAGGGAAACACTTTTGTCATCATCACCTCCATAACAGTGTGGTATGTTGTTCTGTACTAAATGAATAATTGTGCTTCCTGTCTGAGCAAGCTTTGGACAAAACTGAACGCACTTTCATTACCTTATGCAAACCATTTGCATCAAACTGGCCAGGACCTCAGCAGTCAAAAGGAGACAGCAAGCACGTGGAAGCAGAACCAATATCCGCAACCATCACCATCCTCACCCAATCACATGAAGTTCCATCACCATCCTCACCCAATCACATCAAGTTCCATCACCATCCTCACCCAATCACATCAAGTTCCATCACCATCCCATCCTCACCCAATCACATCAAGTTCCATCACCATCCTCACCCAATCACATCAAGTTCCATCCCATCCTCACCCAATCACATGAAGTTCCATCCCATCCTCACCCAATCACATGAAGTTCCATCACCATCCCATCCTCACCCAATCACATGAAGTTCCATCACCATCCTCACCCAATCACATGAAGTTCCATCACCATCCTCACCCAACCACATGAAGTTCCATCACCATCCTCACCCAATCACATGAAGTTCCATCACCATCCCATCCTCACCCAATCACATGAAGTTCCATCACCATCCTCACCCAATCACATGAAGTTCCATCACCATCCTCACCCAATCACATGAAGTTCCATCACCATCCCATCCTCACCCAATCACATGAAGTTCCATCACCATCCTCACCCAATCACATGAAGTTCCATCACCATCCTCACCCAATCACATGAAGTTCCATCACCATCACCATCCTCACCCAATCACATGAAGTTCCATCACCATCCTCACCCAATCACATGAAGTTCCATCACCATCCCATCCTCACCCAATCACATGAAGTTCCATCACCATCCTCACCCAATCACATGAAGTTCCATCACCATCCCATCCTCACCCAATCACATGAAGTTCCATCACCATCCCATCCTCACCCAATCAGTGTTTAGTAGACAGTATAGTTTAGTATAGTATAGTATAGTATAGTATAGTATAGTATAGTTACAGTATAGACAGTATAGTATAGTTACAGTATAGAATAGTATAGTTACAGTATAGACAGTAAATACAGTATAGACAGTAAAGTATAGTATAGTTACAGTATAGACAGTATAGTATAGTATAGATACAGTATAGACAGTATAGTATAGTATAGTTACAGTATAGACAGTATAGTATAGTATAGTTACAGTATAGACAGTAAAATATAGTATTGTATAGTATAGTTACAGTATAGACAGTAAAATATAGTATTGTATAGTATAGTTACAGTATAGACCGTATAGTATAGTATAGTTACAGTATAGACAGTATAGTATAGTTATAGTATAGTTATAGTATAGTTACAGTATAGACAGTATAGTATAGTATAGTATAGTTACAATATAGACAGTAAAGTATAGTATAGTATAGTTAAAGTATAGACAGTATAGTATATTTACAGTATAGACAGTATAGTATAGTATAGGTACAGTATGGACAGTATAGTATAGTGTAGTATATTTACAGTATAGGATAGTATACAGTATAGACAGTATAGTATAGTATAGTTACAGTATAGACAGGTGGTACAGTATAAACAGTAAAGACATATAGTGCAGTGTAGACAGCAGTACAGTTAAGAAAGTGGTATGGTTTGCAGTAATATAAATGTACATATAAATTACACCCTTATATTACCAAATATATTACCCCCACACACACACACACACACACACATATATATATAATATATTATCCCTATACACTTACAGTAAAACTAACAAGGACAGTGTTATACCATCATCGAATCCACTCCTCCAATTTTCAGCATTTTGAGTGAGGAGGGCGGCATAGCCACAATATTTTAAAGAAATATTTTCAAACATGTCTCAAAATGTCAGGTCTCAGGAGAAATATTGGTTGGTAAAACCCGCTGTTAGAACTTCCAACTTTCAGATGGCATCACAAATGCCCCAACTGTAGCCAGTTTCAAATATTGACTTAAGACCAAACTGTTCTTATATGCTTTCTGCTAACTGATTAAATGCACTTCCTGTTAATCAGATGCACTCTTAATTTTTTTAAATTATTCTACTTGTATTCTGTGTCTTTTATATTATTTAATTATTTTATGTACTTTACTTTTTAAACATTTTTAACAATTGC
>NC_063211.1:904706-917206 GCF_017589495.1 Alosa alosa | reverse complement strand
ACACACACACAAACACACTCTATGGTAAAGCACTAGCACTCGCACCATTACACACACTATGCTAAATTACTAGCACTCGCACCATTACACACACACACACACACTATGCTAAAGCACTAGCACTCGCACCATTACACACACACACATACACACACACACACAGCACTCGCACCATTACACACACACACACACACACACTATGCTAAATCACTAGCACTCGCACCATTACACACACACACACACACACACTATGCTAAAGCACTAGCACTCGCACCATTACACACACACACTATGCTAAAGCACTAGCACTCGCACCATTACACACACACACACACTATGCTAAAGCACTAGCACTCGCACCATTACACACACACACACACACACCATTACACACACTATGCTAAATCACTAGCACTCGCACCATTACACACACACACACACACTATGCTAAAGCACTAGCACTCGCACTATTACACACACACACACACACACACACACACACACTATGCTAAATCACTAGCACTCGCACCATTACACACACACACACACACACACACACACATAGCACTCGCACCATTACACACACACACACACACACACACACACACACACAATTACACACACACACACACACACACACACACACTATGCTAAATCACTAGCACTCGCACCATTACATACACACTGTGAACTCCCAGGGATCCAAAGAGACGAGGAGAGTGATTTCCAGCAGACCGTTTTGCTTATTAACTTATAAAGCCTCAAACTGAGGTACTCAAAATGCAACAAAACTTTTCGTCGGTTTCTTTGATCTCGAGTTGAAGGTGGACGGGCCTCTTGGCTGATCTGCAGTCCACTCCGCTTCTTCAAAATTCCTGGGCACAAACATCACACTTTTAAACAGACAACGCCCCTGCCTTAAAACAAGGACAAGGTTTTTACTTCCACAGCCCTGTTTCCCTTTGTCTCTAACAACAGGTCTTTGCAGGTGCTGTCTAGAGCCAATCTAACAATTTGCAGTTGGACTCCATTAGTGGATGTGCTGACGTCCCCAGTCTTCAGAGCACCTCCCCAGAGTCCTTCCAGCATAGCCCTGGTGAAGTACATGCCATCCACGACCTTACCCAAGGGGATCCGGCGACGGTTTGCCCTAGTGGGACAACAAGAGCAGCTTGGGGTACCACAACACACACACACACACACACACACACACACACACACACACACTATGCTAAATCACTAGCACTCGCACCATTACACACACACACACACACACACACAATGCTAAAGCACTAGCACTCGCACCATTACACACACACACACACTATGCTAAATCACTAGCACTCGCACCATTACACACACACACACACACACAGCACTCGCACCATTACACACACACACACACACACAGCACTCGCACCATTACACACACACACACACACACACACACACTATGCTCAATCACTAGCACACACACACACACTAGCACTCGCACCATTACACACACTAAGCCCAGCCAAATCACTAGCACTCGCACCATTACACACACACACACACACACACACAGCACTCGCACCATTACACACACTATGCTAAATCACTAGCACTAGCACCATTACACACACTATGCCCAGCTAAATCACTAGCACTCGCACCATTACACCTGTAGGGCCTAATCACTAGCACTCGCACCATTGCACCTGTCGGGCCTTATTTTCCTGATAATTAGCGGCGTTCTATACATTATCCCTTATTTATTATACGGCTCTTCATAATGCTAGTAAAACGCTCCATTGACTTGAATGGATTTCCCAACGTTCTACGGTCAAATATGCCCAATGTAATAACCGCTGAAACATATAATGACCACTGTCAATGGCAACGGGTTTTGTTTTATTGTAAATGAATTATAATAAATTAATATATGTACATTTAGTGACTGTGCACCAGTGGCGGTTGCTGCTCTTTGGAATAGGGGAAGCTCTGATATACACACACACACACACACTCATGAACACACGCATACATATACAGTATATATACATACATACATACATACATACACACACACACCAGTGGCGGTTACTGCTCTTTGGAATAAGGGAAGCTCTGATATACACACACACACACACACACACACACACTCATGAACACACGCATACATATACAGTATATATACATACATACATACATACAGACATACACACACCAGTGGCGGTTACTGCTCTTTGGAATAGGGGAAGCTCTGATACACACACACACACACACTCATGAACACACGCATACATATACAGTATATATACATACATACATACATACATACATACACACACCAGTGGCGGTTACTGCTCCTTGGAATAGGGGAAGCTCTGATACACACACACACACACTCATGAACACACGCATACATATACAGTATATATACATACATACATACATACATACACACACCAGTGGCGGTTACTGCTCTTTGGAATAGGGGTAGCTCTGATAAAAATGGGGTACCGAAGTGTGATGTTCCATTTCCATGACTGCAGTGTCACTGGATCTAAACAAACTTTCAAAGTGGCATCGACAGCATTGCATTTAGACATGTGGCATCGATTCTACCTCACAGATTCCCTGTCAGGTGTAATAGTAAAGAACAAAATCCCAGTGGATACTTATCAAATGCTGATGGCTGTTAAGAGTGACGTTTTTGCCTCAAAATTAAAGTCAAGACACATCCGTGAATTTAAAGATTTTAACCCGCATGCTGTGAAGTTAAATGCAGGTCTCTTTTACGGAGGAAATTTGATTGTGTTGGTATGAATATATGTTGTAGTATGTGATTCCTACAGTGTAAAAAAACGTCTTGTAAAACTGTGAAACGTTGTAAAATTATTTAAATAGATTAAGAAAGCCACAGCTATGGTCACTATTAGATTGATTTGTTTAGATCCAGTGAAATTGCTGCCTTGACAACGCTACGTCATGGCTTCGGTACGCTATTATTAAATTAATATTATTAAGGTGCTATATTGTTCTTTGAGGGCAAAAATTATCCCAAAACCCAGAATAGACCAAACAGATTAGAGTCTTGGCAGCTGGCTTGGCAATACATTTTACCATTACCAGTTTAAATAGGCTATTTGGTAGCCTACTAGAGTTACTCTGTGACTATTCTGTACATTCATCTGCCTTGTTGTTTTATTTTGAATCTCCCCTGGTGGGGAAGACTATCAATTGGCTTTTACAATTCAAGTAAACATTAGCATAAGCTATTAGCATTAGCTATCTGGCTAAAACTTAGCCTAAATGCAAAACTGAAACAAAAGCAAGTCACAAACTCTGTAACTCCACATTAAGATTTTATTTACAGTAGGATATGCACAAAGACAAATAGAAACAGATTGTATTGCTCACAAATATATGACAATTTGAGCTGCAACTTGCCTTGCCTCTCGACTTCGTCTGCCTAACGTTGACACATCCCTGAACTTGAAACTCTTCCCCTCAGATCGCGACATATGCTGTCAATCAAAAAGAGTCCAGCCACTATGACTCCAATCATCATACAGAAGCTCGGCGTCTGGGCCGTCCCACTGCCCCATTCACTCCCAGAGACGCCGGGCTTTCCTGGAAATTACGATTTTGTGGCGTTTGTCCAATAAACATCTATTTTTTCTGCATTGTGATCAGCCCACCCTGTAGTGCCATTGAAAGTCTAGTGAAGCCGAGCGTCTATGGGTTTTTTGGACCGTGTTGTCACAGCAATGTATTAGTGAAATCACGATAAATGACCGGCAAAACCTTATTGCTGAACGAACAGGCCATGAAGCTGGACATGTTTTTAGCATGTTCTAGTTGGAATAGTAGGCTAGAAGCTTAGCTAATGTAATACAGTATTTGATGCAATTTCCCGTGATATTTTAGAGGCTGAGCTTCCCCTGTAGTCTTAGAGCAATCACCTCTGGTCATCAAATCACTAGAAGTGCAACTCCATAAACTTGTCCTGGATTAGAGCAATCGCCTCTGCTGTACACTATATGCACACACACACACACTCATGAACACACGCAAACACACACATAGAGATACACACACACACACACACACAAACACGCACACACACACAAGCACAGACACACACACACATACGTATGCACGCACGCGCACACACATACAGAAACACAAACACGTACATGAATGCATCCACAAACACACACAGACACATAAAAACACACACATGTAGGCAAATAGGCACACACACATAAACACACACACACACACCACTACCCCCACACACACACACACACACACTCACAAGCGAACACACACACACATGCCGGCAAGCATACACACAGCAGACACACAGAGATGCACACATATTCATTTACTGTATATACACACAAGTTGCAAGAGTAGGGGATGGAGACAAATGGACAAGCGTGATTTATTTTTGCAGAGAGAATGTGCAGGACTGACCGGCGGTCATATTGTGTACTGTATTGCGATACATCTTGTTTTCCTGATACAGTTTTTTCCAATTGCTAAAACACAATTTTGCAAACTAGGCTGGTTTTATCAAAACCACACACCAACACTGCAAAATACCTCATATATCCTGCAAACCAAAACTACATATAGCATTATCAAAATCAATTTTTTTGAAATGTGTGTATAAAGCAGAAAATGTGTTTAGCCTTTTGGAGACTTGAGAAGAGGTTTTGCTCTCTGTGTGTCAGTTTAAATAATTGTGCAATGCATGTCATTTTAGTGTGTTAGCAATTGGATAAAACTGTAATGACCGGTGTTCTATACATTATCCTTTACTTGATGGCAAAACACAGACAGACCAGAATATTCTACATTATAACAACTTTAAGAGGAGTTGGTAGGGTTTGCCCATAGGCCTGTGAGACCTGTTCATGTTTAGAGAAAAGAACTATAGGCTAGGCCTACTGTAAATGTTATGTACATGTAAAGTGCTATAATTGAAAAGGCCACAATCAGTCCATTTTTGAATGTGTGTGTGTGTGTGTGTGAAGGAGAGAGGGGAAGTAGCTTTTGTATGCAAGTTCAGTTGTTTTATTTTTATAACTGTAATGACGAGGCTACTTGTTCAAGGACAGAGACGCCCGGGAAGCGTGGTACACCCACGTCTGTTTATCTGCCAGATCCGTTTGGCTGATCTCTCCTGGGAATCCGCTACTGGTCACGCTCGCAAACCCATGTCGCCCTAACAACGTTTTTCAGCCAAATCAAGTTTGCCATCTTTAAAAACGATCTTAATGAAACCAATTTCCTTCCTTGCCTTTCCCGCATTTAATCTTATTCTTTGTAGGGCAGGGAAATATGTTCAATTCGCGAATACAAGCTAGCACTGATCCTGGTCTATCTGATAATAAATCTTGGAAACTAGCTGGAAATGTAGCCTACGTTGCGTTGCATTGCATTCAGCTTTTGCCACACCAAAGAGGTCGTTGGTTACTTTAATGTTGTGGCAAGAATACTTATTACCATGGTTATGAGCTGCCTGGACTCTCACCCCAGCAGACTTGGACCAGCATGACACAAGATGTCCACACACATAGGCCTGCTCAAAACTTGCACTGTGCAGCAGTGTGTCACCATGTGCTTACTGCATGCGATAGGAGCACGCATAGAGACTAAATCAGTTTAATTAGCCTAGGTAGCCTACATTCTTTTCTATTGGAATGCGATGAAACTGGACACGAGGAGGCACCGTCCCGCTATGCGGCGACATGTGGCGCAACGTTTTGAGCAGAACTTTTAGACATTGTTCAACGGATTGATAACGGATCAAGTGTGGACAGAGAACATTCAATACATGACAGTTGATCGTTCGCATGCAGTTAGGATACGCTGACACAAACTGAGAGGGAAAGAGAGTGAGATAGAGAGATGTAATGACAGTTAACTGCTAATCAAGCCAATTCAAGTTTCCTGAAAACACGAAAAAAACACCTGTTGGCAATTTAACTAGGTTGATTGACAGCTCAGCTATATTCTTACACAGTGTAAAGTAGACTGAGAGAAAGACAGAGAGAGAAAGGGAGAGTTTCCTTATTATGCAAACTAGCTCACTCAAAGGGTTCCACCCCAAAGGATGTCAATTGGGTTTCCCGTGGTTTACGGAGCAAATCTGCGCTAGAGAGTTCAGTCCCACACTATTCAGATCGGCGAAATCGGTGCCAGCACACCACGAGCAGAGAGAACACGCAAGGTCCTGCCTGAGCCTGGCCACGGGTGTGCGCTTTTACAACACCAGCATACGGTCGCAAGTCCAGCGTCCCGCATCTGAATAGTCTAAACCCGAAAGAGAGGAAGAGAAAGGGAGAGAGAGAGAGAGACTGCCAGCGTCTTCACAATCAGCGCAGCCAAGGAAACCCGTTGAAAAACGTCCCCCCCAAATCCCCCTCTGCTCAAGAGAAAGAAGGGGGTGAGAAGAGTAGACACGCAAACAAAAGCATTCCTTCCCGGCTTTCAGCCCCAAAAGAGTCGCCTGAGTTGGGCAAAATTATTTAGGCGCTCTTCAAACACAAAATTCAAGAGGATAGGCGTAACAGGACAGCGTCTAGGGCTGCATCAGCACCAGCAGCAACAGGAGTAGCGGTTGCATTCTCATCACTACTTACACGAATTTTGGAGCCACGGACTCAAAAAGCCCCCCCTCTAACCTCCAAATAACCTGCGCTAGTCAGCGGAGACACCAAGATGCGCGTCACCTGGGTAATTCTAACATTAGGTAAGTTTCTAGCTGTTATTTTATGAAACAAATACGTTTTTAGAAAATTCGCTGTGCATGACTGTTTACGCAACTGTTTTTTGAGAAGTGGGAGCAGTGGCTGGAGATTTTGTGAACACGTTGAATGACATGCCTTACACATTGTAGCGTTGCCGCAGATATCCAATTGATTATCATACACTTCCATAATGTGTAAACTTGAGTGCGCAGGCTCCTGATTGACCACAGCTAGCTATTGATTGAAGTTATAGCCATTGTCAAGAGTATAGAGAAACAACCTCTAAAAAAAACTAGGGCTGAACAGTGAGGTTTTTTTGTTTACAAGAATACTATTTAAGTCACCGAAAATGCGTTACCAAAGGCTCTCGATACTCTTTTCTTGTTCCATATGGCAGTCATGCATGTCAGGTGTTGGCTACACCTCACTCGAGCAGATGGTGATACACAAACGCACGACTGGAAAGGGGAGTTTTAAAGTGCACTGCGAACTTGTAAAGCTATTATCACATTGACTGAAGATCATTTGCCGCTTTCTGAAGTTTTTTGTCAATTGTGTCAAAGTAGAGAGTAATGTTGCGGCTAATTTAGTTTTCAAGTGATGAATTCAAGTGGGTTGCGCGGGAGGAATTGTTTTCATAAAGCACAGTAGCTTTGCACCTGCCAGTCTTTTGCCTGCGTACATTATGTGACCCATTTAGCCTCACTACGATACATGAGTGACTCGAGTGTGTTTGTGTCTGTGTGGCCTAATCATTATCTGATCAATAAACATAACTCAGTTTTCAGTCCAACTGAACCTATGTGACCTAAGTATAAATACTCTTTTGATCCCGTCAGGGAAATTTGGTCTCTGCATTTATCCCAATCCGTGAATTAGCACACAGTGAGGTAAAGCACACACTAATCCCGGCGCAGTGAGCTGCCTGCATCAACAGCGGCGCTCGGGGAGCAGTGAGGGGTTAGGTGTCTTGCTCATGGGCACTTCAGCTGCGCCTACTGGTCGGGGTTCGAACCGGCAACCCTGCGGTTACAAGTCCGAAGTGCTAACCAGTAGGCCACGCCTGCCCCACCTGTAGATGAGTCAGTCAACTGAACTGTATGTAACCTGTGTGTGTGTGTGTGTGTGTGTGTGTGTGTGTGTGTGTGTGTGTGTGTGTGTGTGTGTGTGTGTGTGTGTGTGTGTGTGTGTGTGTGACCTGTACTGTAGATGAGGCAGAGGATACAGGCCCTTTGGAGTTCCTCCATGAAGCCCAAAAGCATATCCATTAATTCTCTGTTCAGATTTAGCCTTTTGGTGTCTGTGTAGATGGTAATTTTACCATAACCACTTGCACAATCCTGTCCTGGCATTACAAAAAATAATTTTGGCAGTAAACTACATGTTCCATGGACACAGAATGTGTTTAGTGCCATGTCTCCGTGAAAATAACTTTCATCTCTCTGGAGGGTGTAGTCCTTTTTCACTTCAGGAAAAGCTTGTAAAGTGTGCCCCAAAAAAGATAAAGTGATGAATATATTCAGAGATTTCCTCAATAAACTGAGAGAAGCAACAGAACGGAACAGCGGCTGCTCTATCAAACCA
Source organism: Alosa alosa (assembly GCF_017589495.1). Taxonomy (NCBI): domain Eukaryota; kingdom Metazoa; phylum Chordata; class Actinopteri; order Clupeiformes; family Clupeidae; genus Alosa; species Alosa alosa. The sequence goes on along the minus strand of NC_063211.1, from coordinate 908,873 downwards.
AAGCCGCATGTTTTTACCATCACTGTTATTGGTGCCTTGGCTTATGGATCTGTGACAGCCGAAGCTTTTGGGTTGAAATCATAGGGACTTTATAATTCAATTCAATTGTGATTTTTGCGGTGAGAATCATAATGTGTTTTAGAGATGTAAGGTGCTAAACCATTCAAAATATATCTGATGTCAAATCCACTCAGTGGCACACCAGACTGTGAGAGCAGTTGAATTCTTCAGCAAGTCAGACCTCTTATAGGTGCAATGTGCATATTATACAAACTAAATTAAAATACAGAATTTTAACAAATTTAAAAAGAGGTTAGTTGTTGTGGGCTCCAGTTCAACGTAAGGGGACATTACAGTAATAACCACGGCAATGCCACAACACCCCATAGATGGATTTGCCCCAAACCTCAAACCCAGCTGTCCGTGCTCCAGCCAAGATCTCCAGACACCCTGGGGCACCTTAGGGCACCCTGGGGCAGGTAGATGAGAGATGAGAGGGGTGCTTTTGAACCTTGGGGCAGGTAGATGAGAGGGGTGCTTTTGAATCTTGGAAGTGAACTTTAACCTTTGCCTGGTTACTCTCGCCAGGGTAAACCTATGTAATGTATAGACTAAAGGTATACCTATGTAATGTATAGACTAAAGGTAGGCTATACTTATGTAATGTATAGACTAAAGGTATATCTACAGTATGTAATGTATAGAATAAAGGTATATCTACAGTATGTAATGTATACCTACAGTATGTAATGTATAGACTATGTAATGTATAGACTAAAGGTATACCTACAGTATGTAATGTATAGACTAAAGGTATACCTACAGTATGTAATGTATAGACTATGTAATGTATAGACTAAAGGTATACCTACAGTATGTAATGTATAGACTATGTAATGTATAGACTAAAGGTGAAGATGTGATGATGCGTGGGATGACGGATTTGCTTGGATGAGGTAATGTGTGTGTGTGCAGCTCAGGGTGGTGTGTATCATGAGGTAATGTGTGTGTGCAGCTCAGGGTGGTGTGTATCATGAGGTAATGTGTGTGTGCAGCTCAGGGTGGTGTGTATAATGAGGTAATGTGTGTGTGCAGCTCAGGGTGGTGTGTATCATGAGGTTGTGTGTGTGCAGCTCAGGGTGGTGTGTATCATGAGGTAATGTGTGTGTGCAGCTTAGGGTGGTGTGTATCATGAGGTTGTGTGTGTGTGCAGCTCAGGGTGGTGTGTATCATGAGGTTGTGTGTGTGTGCAGCTCAGGGTGGTGTGTATCATGAGGTAATGTGTGTGTGTGCAGCTTAGGGTGGTGTGTATCATGAGGTTGTGTGTGTGCAGCTCAGGGTGGTGTGTATCATGAGGTTGTGTGTGTGTGTGCAGCTTAGGGTGGTGTGTATCATGAGGTTGTGTGTGTGTGCAGCTCAGGGTGGTGTGTATCATGAGGTTTGTGTGTGTGTGTGCAGCTTAGGGTGGTGTGTATCATGAGGTTGTGTGTGTGTGCAGCTCAGGGTGGTGTGTATCATGAGGTTGTGTGTGTGTGTGCAGCTTAGGGTGGTGTGTATCATGAGGTTGTGTGTGTGCAGCTTAGGGTGGTGTGTATCATGAGGTTGTGTGTGTGTGCAGCTCAGGGTGGTGTGTATCATGAGGTTGTGTGTGTGTGTGTGCAGCTTAGGGTGGTGTGTATCATGAGGTTGTGTGTGTGTGCAGCTCAGGGTGGTGTGTATCATGAGGTTGTGTGTGTGTGTGCAGCTTAGGGTGGTGTGTATCATGAGGTTGTGTGTGTGTGCAGCTCAGGGTGGTGTGTATCATGAGGTTGTGTGTGTGTGTGCAGCTTAGGGTGGTGTGTATCATGAGGTTGTGTGTGTGCAGCTTAGGGTGGTGTGTATCATGAGGTTGTGTGTGTGCAGCTTAGGGTGGTGTGTATCATGAGGTTGTGTGTGTGTGCAGCTCAGGGTGGTGTGTATCATGAGGTTGTGTGTGTGTGTGCAGCTTAGGGTGGTGTGTATCATGAGGTTGTGTGTGTGTGCAGCTCAGGGTGGTGTGTATCATGAGGTTGTGTGTGTGTGCAGCTCAGGGTGGTGTGTATCATGAGGTAATGTGTGTGTGTGCAGCTTAGGGTGGTGTGTATCATGAGGTTGTGTGTGTGCAGCTCAGGGTGGTGTGTATCATGAGGTTGTGTGTGTGTGTGCAGCTTATGGTGGTGTGTATCATGATGTTGTGTGTGTGTGCAGCTCAGGGTGGTGTGTATCATGAGGTTGTGTGTGTGTGTGCAGCTTAGGGTGGTGTGTATCATGAGGTTGTGTGTGTGCAGCTTAGGGTGGTGTGTATCATGAGGTAATGTGTGTGCAGCCTAGGGTGGTGTGTATCATGCGTCAGTAGCCTGAGAATGTGGAAAACAATGAGGAGGAAAGAGATTCATCAACATCGCTGGTTCCCAGGGAAGGTGTGGTGCTCACTTCTCCCCCCCTCTCTGCCCCTCCCTCATGTCTGTCTCTCTCCATTTCTCTCTCTCTCTCTCTCTCTCTCTCTCTCTCTCTTTCTTGCTCTCTTTCCTTCATGCGTCCCTTTGTAGAGTCTTTAGGACTCCTCACTTTGTCTCCACTGCCCCCCTCTCTCCTCTCTCCTGCCTGTCCAGTCATGGCATGTGTCTCTCTCCTCTCTCCTGCCTGTCCAGTCATGGCATGTGTCTCTCTCCTCTCTCCTGCCTGTCCAGTCATGGCATGTGTCTTCTCTATTTCTCCTTCATTTCCCCTCTTCTCTCCTCTTCTCTCCTCCTCTCCTCTTCTCTTCTCTCCTCTTCTCTTCTCTCCTCTTCTCTCCTCTCCTCTTCTCTTCTCTCCTCTCCTCTTCTCTTCTCTTCTCTCCTCTTCTCTCCTCTTCTCTCCTCTTCTCTTATCTTCTCTCCTCTACTCCTTTGGGGGAGTGTGTGTGAGATGGTGGTTTGGGGGAGTGTGTGTGTTTGAGATGGTGGTTTGGGGGAGTTGTGTATGAGAGGCATTCCTGCAATGAAGCAGCAGTACCCTCCTCCTGCTCATGATAGCTGAGGAGGCTGGCACCACCAGAAACCTTTACTCCCTCACACACACACACACACACACACACACACACACACACATCATCCTTAATATCCTCCCTACTGCACACACACACACACACATCCTTAATATCCTCCCTACTGCACACACACACACACTGCCATGCAGTGCAGTATTGCTTGTATACACAGTGACACACACACACACACACACACACACACACACCACTCTTCATTATTCTATAGTTACTTACTTTCCCAAAAGACACACATATTCTTATCCCGATATGTATCAGAGGTGTTGAATCTGGCAACAATTCATTGTTTTATGTCTGGCCTTGGCAAACTTGGACTTGGGTCCATACACTTCCAGGTATTATTATATGACCACCCCCCCCGCGCTTTCTATACATTACTCTGCTCCGCCCCCCTCCTGCTTCCCTCGTTTTCAAGAGCTGCTTTCAGATATGACCTCCGGGGTATATGCGGAGCTTTGTCAAACGGAGGTCCGACCCTTCGGGTGAATCAGATATGATGCCAACATGGCTGAGCAGGGTGAACGTGGCTGAGCAGGGTGAACGTGGCTGAGCAGGGTGAGCGTGGCTGAGCAGGGTGAACATGGCTGAGCAGGGTGAACGTGGCTGAGCAGGGTGAACGTGGCTGAACACACACACACACACACACACACACACACACACAGAGTCTCCACATGTTCTTCCTTTCGCTCAGACAGGAGCTCGGGAGTACTAGGAGGGGAGTAGTGAACGATCCGGCTAAATAGCCCAACCACTTGACATCAGCAGAACCTGCGGACTTACACCTGGGTCTGAAAGCTACAGACACACACACACACACACACACACACACACACACACACCTGGGTCTGAAAGCAGCTATACACAGTGGTGGAATGTAACGAGTACAAATACTTTGTTACTGTACTTAAGTAAATTTTCCACGTATTTGTACTTTACTTAAGTAGAATCTATAGTGCAGACTTTTACTCCGCTACATTTCTACAACACCATCGTTCCTTTTTACGTTACATTTTATGATGATTTTTTTTCTCTCTGACACGTACAACGCTACCAAAGATTCTAGAGCGCTACGTGCCCCACTTCTAAATCTTAGAAACAGA
>NC_063211.1:877206-899706 GCF_017589495.1 Alosa alosa | reverse complement strand
GTGTGTGTATATATCTGTGTACGTTTGTGTGTGTGTGTGTGTGTGTGTGTGCACGTGTGTAGGTTGAGGGAGGAGGCCTCCTCCGAGCTGTGCACTAAACCCCTGGAGGAGAGCTGTAAGGACTGAGGGCTATTGTTCACGCTGCCCTGACCAGACCACTGTTCCGCAGTATGTCACTTCCTGCCCATTGTGTGCAACATCCTGTTCGTGCACTATAAATAGAGAGAGAGGAGAGGAGAGACAGAGAAAGCACACGAGCCAGAGAGGGAAAGAAGGAGATAGTGGAAAACAAAGAGTTATTCAGAGGAGACAGTAAATAAGATTAATAGCAAGATAAATAAACAAATAAATAAATGATACGTTCCTTTGGTAGCTAATTAGCAGTCAGGTTGTTACACACCTGTATATGTTCTGATTCAGGACATTATATGTGATTACCGTAATTTTCCAACTATTCAGGACATTATATGTGATTACCGTATTTTTCCAACTATTCAGGACATTATATGTGATTACCGTAATTTCCCAACTATTAGCGGCTTATACATTGATTTTGCAAAATGTCTTCAGCTATGAGGTTAATCCACGGGGGCCGTTAATATGGTATAAATACGGTTGCGTAACACGCTGTCCTGCGGCCTGTACACAACGAGGCTAATACACAATAAATTACTGCATGTTTAATTGACTTTTAAACTCCAAACTCTTTTGCATGAAGTACCAACCAATCGCCCACCATAAAGTTAGCATAAATCTGTGTTTCTTGCCTTTTTGTACAAAAATACTACATTTAAACAATGGACAACATTCAGCCATTCTTCCACAGAAATGCTAGCTTGTGTAAGTTCAGTCAGTAGCCCATTTTGTCACAATATTTCAATGTAAGTGTGTGTTTGTGAATGTCTGTGTAGTTGTAGGTGTGTAAATCTGTGTGGTCTGTGTGTTTAGGTGTATGTTCATGTGTTTTGTGTTATGTGTTGTGTGTTTTGTGGCATTTTATAACTGCCGGGTCAAAAACGACTCAAAGACAATATTTATAGGGACCAACCCCTTTTTTTATATTTAGGGATTTAATGGGATGTCTTTGAAGGTTCTGTGGGTGTAATGGCATACGTCCCAATACTTTTGTCTTTTTAGTGTATGTATGGCTTATTTTATAAAGAAAGATTAAACAATAAATTATTGGAATAAGGTGCAACTGTAAACCAATTCGCTATTTTAAAGTTCAGTGAAATGCTCCTCATAGTCCTCTAGTAATCTGTTTGTACTAAAAACAACCCTGTTTGAACACAGTTCTGATTCTGCATGGGACTCTCTGACAGAGACTGACTTCAGACTAACTTTAGCAACACAAAATGCTATAGAATGAAAGTAATTTTTTAACTCGCACCCAAATATCCAGTTTGGTAGCACTTTATAATAACCATTGCTTATACAGTCAATGGTAGATAATTGTTTATTGATGTTTAGTTAATAGTTATTTCTACTAACTAACAATTCTAAAACCGATAGTTCCAGTCCTTGATTGTGATTGGCTGAATCACGTTAGATGCCATTGTAAAATCCAGCACAAACATATACCTTGACCGCATTCCGTTCTATATTACTGCGCTACCATAACTTGATACAAAAGTTAAAGTAGCTGCATCTCAACGTTGCTTGGCAACCATTCAGATAGAGGAAATATATTTCTTGGCGGATGAATGACTATCTATGAATAAATCGTTTAATCGAACATTTCTCGTTGCTTTGCCTTTACTTTATGAAAGGTATTTATAGCAACAGTTTTAGAATGTCTGTCAACAGTCAGAATGACTATGAATAAATCGTTAAATCGAACATTTCTCGTTGCTTTGCCTTTACTTTATGAAAGGTATTTATAGCAACAGTTTTAGAATGTCTGTCAACAGTCAGAATGACTATGAATAAATCGTTAAATCGAACATTTCTCGTTGCTTTGCCTTTACTTTATGAAAGGTATTTATAGCAACAGTTTTAGAAAAGCAATAAGCCACTTGAGTCCGTAGGTTACACTGATTCTACAACAGCCTCTCGAGGCTTATTGCTTAATTAAGTAATAGTTTCAAATGTTTACTAATACTAAGTAAATTATTTGTAATTATTTGTAATGTTATATATAAGATGGTTGGCAATTTGGTAATGGCTAATAATCAATTTGTAAACTATCTGTAAACATTATTTGAATGGCTATTATAAAGTTGCAGATGCTGATGATACTTATCAATGAATCATTAATTATTATGTTAATGTGGGCCAATTAATTCGTATTTGCGTACTGATGTATATTGAACAAATGTGTGAACAATATATAACATGCAGCATGATGCGAGCGAAAAGGATGACAAAGATGAAATGAACCTAACAACCCAATGACAACTCTATCACTGTGTGTATAACATACAATAATGACACAGTAATGGTGCTGAATGCTAAAGGTCGGAGCGAGGTCAGGGTTGGAGGTGTATAACAGGCACTAGTGTAAATAAAGCCTTTTCTTCCAGGTGACCCCAATCAAGGAATCCCTTAGCAGGTCATTATTTCCCCTACTGTAGTTGCTGTTGTTGTTTGACTTCCTCTTGTTCGAAAACTCTTGGACAAATTTCGTAAATAGGCCTACAATATAAACTGTTGTTTTCACAGGGTTGTTTATCATCCTGTTGTGAATAACAACACAAGTACATTGTGAATAATTTATGTTTGTGAAATGCTATTTGTGCTTAGTTAAATATGCAAAGTAAGATATTTAGTCAAAGCATGAAAATTAGCTAATTTGCTATCCTAGCTGGAAGCTAATTGGGATTTCACCTTGCACATATGTTAGAGAGGTTTATGCCCTGTCTTGACTGCCTAAAAGTATATATTCTGGAGAAGATTGCTGGCAGGTTTGTACCTGTGTGTTTGTGTGTGTGTTTTGGGGGGGCGGGGGCGGGATCATTAGGGTATGGTTGTCTATAAATATGAACTACTGTGAACTCTCATTTGCTAGATTTTACTGTATACCAACATAGGAAGCACGTCGCCCAAGTCTATTCATTGGTGCAGCTAAGTAGTCCGAAAATAGTCCATACATAATTTTCTGATTGGCTAATTACTGTAAGGTATTATGTCATGATGTCACAGCGTGTCACAGCATTTAATAAAAATGTTATTACTCCTCTGCTGTGTTCCCTTATTCATCCCATCTATTTCATATCACATTCTATATGTGATGAAGTGATGCGATCACATTCTATATGTGATTAAGTGATGAATATCACATTCTATATGTGATTAAGTGATGCGAATGAATATCACATTCTATATGTGATTAAGTGATGAATATCACATTCTGTCTATATGTGATGAAGTGATGAATATCACATTATATATGTGATGAAGTGATGAATATCACATTCTGTCTATATGTGATGAAGTGATGAATATCACATTCTATATGTGATTAAGTGATGCGATCACATTCTATATGTGATAAAGTGATGCGAATGAATATCACATTCTATATGTGATTAAGTGATGCGAATGAATATCACATTCTGTAATATGTGATTAAGTGATGCGAATGAATATCACATTCTGTTTATATGTGATGAAGTGATGCGAAGTGATGGAGACTTCGCTCACTGCCATGCACAACTGAAAGGCTGAGAAAGTAATTTGTCCCCAGGGTCATTGAACTGTTTAATGCTTCACTAAAGGGAAGAGGAGAGATAGACTTCTCTGCTTAGTCTGTCTGCCTCTTCACCCTCTTCATGTTTGAGTACTGACTGCCCACTACTGCTTTACTACTGTTTCACTACTGTTTTACTAATGTCCACAGCCTAATGTTTTTACTACTGTTTTCCTGCTAAACTGTTTTTCATGCTATATTAGCACACATGATCAATGGCTTCTGCTACAATACTGAATGGCTGTAGCCCTATTACCTCAATCTGTTCTTGCACTGACATAGTTTTTTTTATAGTTTTTTATATTACCTTGTCTACATTATACTTTACTCTCCTATTTGTCCATATTATTTATGCTGGTCTCTAGACCTTACTGTTGGACTAATGTTGGACTACTTTTTGCACCTTCACCATGACACTCACTCTCTTGAGCACCTCACCATGCACACAGAACTACAGGCCCTGTCACTACAAGCGTCTCATGCTCGATCACCCTCAAGCACACTTTTTACATTTAATTTATATAGTATATTTAGTATTTAGTTTTGTTAGTTTTTCTTATCTCCTACTGTCTCTTGTACAGTGGAGTTTGGTTATATGTTTATACTTCTGAAACAACAACAACAATAGGAAATCTGCCACTTGCTACGCTAGCGCTGCCACCGCTCCGCTGCCGAACCGTAGAGAACAATAGGAAATCTGCCACTTGCTACGCTAGCGCTGCCACCGCTCCGCTGCCGAACCGTAGAGAACAATAGGAAATCTGCCACTTGCTACGCTAGCGCTGCCACCGCTCCGCTGCCGAACCGTAGAGAACAATAGGAAACCTGCCACTTGCTGCTGGTCAGTGTGATCCCTGCCTTACAATTAAATAACTACCTACTGACGTTAAATGGCTCCTGCACCCTTGTTTGTCTACCTCTGCCTCCGGTTCACATGTGTACATCTCTCACATCATACCCTGTCTGTGTGACTTCATTTGATGCTGACCAATGGGAAGTTTGTTCATTTGATGCTGACCAATGGGAAGTTTGTTCATTTGATGCTGACCAATGGGAAGCTTGTTCAATTGAGTTTTCAATCCTGTGTCTGTTCTATGTGGTACTTCAGGCTTGCTGTGGACTGGCCATGTCCAGAGTGAAGTTGCATCAGGGGCCTCTACTGCTGCAACCATGACCACTGATAAGGTCACGACCGCGATCACATCAGCACCTGCTGCTGCAAGCACCACCAATAATGTTAAAGTCACGACTCCAACCACATCAACACCTGCTACTCTAAGTACCACCAATGATGTTAGAGTCATGACCACAGCCGCATCAGCACCTACTACTGCAAGCACCATCACCACAACTGGGACAGTCACGACCCCAGCCACATCGGCACCTGCACCGGCTACTGCAGGTACCACCACAGTTGGGAAAGACAATACCACGGACACTGGGACCACCATTACTCCGACCAACATCTCCACACTTCCCACAGAGGAGGCCCTCAATACATCACCAAACTCTGGACCTACACCTTCAGGTAAGAGCTTATTCTCTTGGATCTACACCTTCAAGTAAGAGCTTATTCTCTTGGATCTACACCTTCAGGTAAGAGCTTATTCTCTTGGATCTACACCTTCAGGTAAGAGCTTATTCTCTTGGATCTACACCTTCAGGTAAGAGCTTATTCTCTTGGATCTACACCTTCAGGTAAGAGCTTATTCTCTTTTTTCTCTCTCTCTATTTCAATTAATTTCAAATTAACTTTATTGGCATGACACTTGAGACCGCTATGGGAATAAGCCAAACATTTTGGCTCAAGGGCCACATTGGGTTTTGAAAATTGGCCGGTGGGCCGCTTTTTTCAAACTAGGCAACAATTTCAATGATGTCTTTTAGGGATCTGGTCCAAACAAGGCGACCTTACCTCCGGACCAAAGTCCGGACCAAAGTTTATCCCCTTGCCTCACAGAAAACTAGGTTAACATTTTAACTTTGAATTCACTTTTACACTTCAAACCTTGACTTCCTTTACAGCCTGGATCTCCAGCTCATCCCTATGTATTCCTTTGTCTCCTGTGTTTCCTGTCTCCCTAACCTGAAATGTGCCAGCATATTAGGCCAGCCAATTACCCTATCAAGACTCTACATTACAGTTTTTTTCAGTCGCTAACAAGCGTTTGTCCGACCAGTTGTCACATTTTTAAAACTCTAAATACAATTACCACAGCATCGGTCTTTTGTGGCCATACCATTCACACATTTCATGTCGTTTTCACACGATATGCAGTCAGTGAACACATTTCCACAATGCTTACATTTTCTTAACAGACAAGCTATACCTCCCAACAAAATTATGGATTGTTTTTGCAGTATTTACCACACACAACATCCCACAATAGTAAAAACAATATTCCAAACCTTAGATACAGTATAAAAACCTCTGCTTCTGCAATGATATCAGTTCAAAAACAATATACTGTATATCAGCTGATGATAAACAAACAATTCAATAATTGACACACAACTAATTTATATTGGGTAAATTGGGCCAACCACAGCTGATTCCAGTTTGGCTTAGACTCAGTGGCAGGGGTTATTTTGTTCTATTACACTGACACAGTAAAAGGAGGACTTTGAAGAGTAATGTTTTTAGAAACAGAAAAAGACAAACACTGTAATGTCTGGACGAGGAAGAATAAGAGCAAGGGGCCCAGGGAGAAGAGCAGGCCCAGTGAGAGGTGCAGTTAGAGGTGCAGGAGCAGGGAGAGGAGCAGGGCCAGGGAGAAGAGCAGGAGCAGTGAGAGGTGCAGTGAGAGATGCAGGAGCAGTGAGAGGAGCAGGGCCAGGGAGAAGAGCAGGAGCAGTGAGAGGTGCAGTGAGAGATGCAGGAGCAGTGAGAGGAGCAGGGCCAGGGAGAAGAGCAGGCCCAGTGAGAGGTGCAGTTAGAGGTGCAGGAGCAGTGAGAGGAGCAGGGCCAGGGAGAGGTGCAGGAGCAGGGCCAGGGAAAAGAGCAGGCCCAAAGGAGAGGGCAAGGTAGAGGTGTAAGAATGCGTGGTGGTGGCATTCCATTTGGCTGCAGGAACTGTTGTCAGTGGTGAAATCCGTGCCACTATCATTGACCATGTAATCAATGCGATGTTGATGAAAACATGTGGCCTACTGTAACCCTGAAGATTGCAGAGATTAGATATAGTAATTTTGTGCTTTTGTTAGCTCCCCCCTTTTTATCTGGGCTTTTTGCTGTTGTTTTTTTGTTCAGAATGCTTGTGTGTTTTTGTGTGTCTTTTTCTGTTCTATCATACTGTAAACAGTATTTCTACTGTACCTCCTGTAGCAAACAGTAAAGGGAATGCTTTTACTGGAATGCTTTTTAATGTGAACATAACATGTGAACATACAGTTCCCAACCAAGAAATTTTGTGTAAAAATTGCATGCAAATACCTGTAAAACTGAAACATAAAAGTATATGCAGTTTTTGTAATGTCAACAATAGCCAGTATTTTGGAACCTGGTGTACTTTGATTGACTGCATGTACCTTGTGAAGTGAAAACAAGTGTTATTTTTTGACAGAATAATTTCATTTTGAGTCAGATTTCCAGTGTTTTGGTAAAGTTAGTGTGTGCAGAGAAATATGTGTTAGTAGTATATTTAACAAAATGTGTTTTTGAGAAGAAAATTATCCATTTGGCCAGTTGTGTTTTGTAGGTGTGAGTCTGTGTTAAGAGTTTAGAAAAAGTATCTGAAGTATGGGTAAGCGCTTGTTAGCGATTAAAAAAAAAACTGGCTTATAGGTCTTGTCTCCATCTGAACACCAGCAAGACCATCTGCATGGTATTTTCTAAACAAAACACAAAGGTGACACATTCTAATGTGTTTCTTAGAGGAGAGGAGCTAAACATTGTGAAAGAATTTAAATATCTGGGGGTGACATTGGGCAACTGAATGTTCAAAAGTCACATAAAAAGGGTGGCAAACAAAGTTAAATTCAATCAACAGAACTTCAAACAAATCAGGCCATCTCTCAGTCTAAGTGCTGCCAGAATGTATACACACAAGTGTTGCATGCTTGTTACTTGTTTTTTTATGTATCTGCCTAGGGACAATATAGGAAAACTAGCTATGGTGCTAATTCTAGCATATTTACATTGTGTATTTGTACTGATGTCCATTAATATCCACCGTCCCTGTCTAAATAAACAATAAAAAAAAAAATCATTTTGTGTTACTGTCCATCACAGCGAGTGGGAGTCCTACAACCACAGGGGACGGCGTGGCCTCTACTGCTCCGCACATCACTAGCAGCACCAGCTCCAGCTCCAGCTCCAGCGCCAGCTCCAGCTCCAGCGCCAGCTCCAGCTCCAGCGCCCGCCCCTCCGGGCCTGGGGGGGATACGTCAGGCTCAGTGCCAACCAGTGTGCAGCCCCCAACTACTGCAACAGCCACCCTGAAGACCACCACTGTGCTGTCAACTACTACCACAACTTTGCCTACGACTACTCTACCCACTCCATTCACTGTAAGGAAGGAGGGAATGAGAGAGAGAGAGAGAGAGAGAGAAAGAGAGTCTGAATTTGAGTGTGGTATTTGTTACCCTCCACAGCAAAACCAGTCAGAAGTCACAAGTTGCTGTTTTGAGATGTAGCATAACATGCTAAATTGATAGAATTGAGTATTTTGACAATTTCACAGTTTGTCTACAATTTTATATGAATTCATAATTTGTGTATCTTAAAAGTACCATAATTTATTCTAAGCCATTTCTAACCTATAAAGGGCCTGCCACATTACATGCGGCATGCGCTATGAAATGCATTATAGTCAATGGCTTGCGCTATGAAATGCATTATAAGTCATTGGTATAAATGCATTATTGTAAGTCGTTGGTATTTTGCGCTGAGCCCAGCGACAAGCACAACACAAATCTTTGGGACGTTACCTCAACCAAGAGCAGCCTAGCGTGAGCACAGCGCATACCGTGTACAATGTGATAGCCCCTTTAGCTTTGGTGACATTCAGGTAATGTCACATTCAGTTAGTGTCACGATCCGCTGGATTTCTATTCCTTGAGTATACTGTAGGTACTATCCCTGAAGGGTTCATTCCCTGAAACTTCAAACCGCCTGATAGAGAATGTGATGTAACATGGTTTAAAGGTACACAAGATTTTCACCTTAATATAACCTTTATGAAGCCAATTTGATGGTAAACAAACTTTTAATAGGGGAATCATTCACCTAGCATAGCCATCCAGCACAGCTGTAGCATAGCCTAGCATAGCCATGCTGCACGGCTGTAGCATAGCCTAGCATAGCCATGCTGCACAGCTGTAGCATAGCCTAGCATAGTCATGCAGCACAGCTGTAGCAAGTTGCTAAGGAGAGAGCCAGCTATGCAACTTCAAGAATAGCGGCCCGAGAATCGTGAAACATTACCTTGTCTGTAGCTATAGCTCTTTGGAGATATTTATATTGTTAATCCTTCACCTCCACAAAAGCATTTTCATTATATACAGGGGAACAAGCCACAAGAAGTAAGACATTTACAATGGCAGTGTAAAATATGAATATATCGCGACTCTAGGGGCAGCTTTACAGCCGGCAAAAATACCTGAACCTGCATAGTGTACCTTTAAATACCTGAACCTGCATAGTGTACCTTTAAATACCTGAACCTGCATAGTGTACCTTTAAAAGGATTATGCCACTCGTGTCTGGAGAAGTATTAGCAAGACTAGCACTATATTCCTCAAATCACAAATCGAGGAACATATCAAAACCCTGGCCTAACACCTGGAGGATGATAGCCAAAGATTGAATGATGTGCATTCAGCAGCGGAGAGGCGTAGACCAGTTTCAGGGTTAGCTATCCCTACAGAGACATGCTATGCTGGGAGCCGTAGACCAGTTTCAGGGTTAGCTATTGCTACAGAGACACGCTATGCTGGGAGCCGTAGACCAGTTTCAGGGTTAGCTATCCCTACAGAGACACGCTATGCTGGGAGCCTAGCAATGAACCCTCTTACTTATCACATGTGTTCAGTAAACCTAGCATGCTGCTCACATTGCCAGCTGACCAAAGACCTTAATGATAATAATAACACGTTTATTTTTTGTCAGTCGCTTTGGATATAAGCCTCCGCTAAATGTAAACATCTTAATTTATGGTACACTGAAAGAAATATCGCTTCAGATTTTCACTGTTAGTATGATGACTGCATGCACACTGAAAAATAGTTTTGGTTGATAGGTTTGCTGAAAAGGCTTTGACATCAATTTAAACTCTCAGTGGGATCAGCCACTAGAGACACATTTGTCCAGTTTCCCTCCTTATATTTCTTAATCTCTGACTTGTTGTGAGATATACAGTATAATAGGAACATGTTGAAAACAATAACTTAATTTGGATAAATAATTTAACCCATGCGACATGGAAGGTCACAAGGGATTATATGTGTGTGTGTGAGTGTGTGTGTGCATATTTAAACAAAAGCTTTGTGATTTTCATTGATCTCACTCAGTTTATTCTGACTTGTCTGGAATTGTTTTCCCCACAGTTTTTCTTCAGTAAGATGGACAAAGAGGTATGATCTTCTCCTCCTCCTCCTCTCTCTCTCTCCCTCTCTCTCTGTGTATGTGTGGGTGTGTTTGTGTGTGTGGGTGGGAAAGAGAGAATGATCAGTGTATGTGTTTAGATGCAGCATTAGAAAGAAAGACACATTGGCACAGAGGAAGAAAATAGTTAGAAAAAGAGAGTGATAAGCAGACAGAGAATAACTCAGAGAGAGGGAGAGGGAGAGAGGAGAGAGAGGGGGAGAGAGGGAGAGAAAGAGAGAGAGGGAGAGAGAGAGGGAGAGAGGAGAGAGAGAAAGAGAGAGAGGGAGAGAGAGAGGATAAATGTTGAGTCTGGCTCCTGTCGTGGGGTGGAGAGAGAGAGGATATTGCATCATGCTCCTGTCGTGGGGTGGAGCGGGTCGGCATGGGAACCCCGGCCCTCTTCCTGTTTCCCACAATCCCCTTTGGGCCCTAGCCACACAGCCCTATGACATCATCGGACAGGAAGAACCCTTGTCTCCGCTCCTATCAATTCAGTCTGAGAGAGCGTGTGTGTGTGTTTGTGTGATTTAATATGTGTGTGTGTGTGTGTGTGTGTGTGTGTGATTTAATATGTGTGTGTGTGTGTGTGTGTGTGTGTGTGTGTGTGTGTGTGTGATTTAATATATGTGTGTGTGTTTGTGTGTGTGAATTAATATGTGTGTGTGTGTGTGTGTGTCTGTGAGTGTGTGTGTGTGTGTGTGTGAATTAATATATTAATGTAGATAGATAAATATATACTTTATTGATCCCCAAGGGGAAATTCAAGTGTGTGTGTGAATTAATATGTGTGTGTGAATTAATATGTTAATGTAGATAGATAAATATATACTTTATTGATCCCCAAGGGGAAATTCAAGTGTGTGTGTGAATTAACATGTGTGTGTGAATTAATATGTTAATGTAGATAGATAAATAGATACTTTATTGATCCCAAGGGGGAAATTCAAGTGTGTGTGTGTGTGTGAATGAATGTGTGTGTGTGAGAATGAATGTGTGCACTAAGTGTGTGTGTGTGGGAATTAACATGTGTGTGTGAATTAATATGTTAATGTAGATAGATAAATAGATACTTTATTGATCCCAAGGGGAAATTCAAGTGTGTGTGTGTGTGTGTGAATGAATGTGTGTGTGTGAATGAATGTGTGTGTGTGTGTGTGAATGAATGTGTGTGTGTGTGTGTGTGTGTGTGTGTGTGTAGGAAAGAAGCACAAAGAAAGGGAGTGCAGAAAGCATATTGTATTAAGGGAAGGGAGGGCAGCAGAGTTGCATGTGTGAGCATATGTATATGTGTGTACTGTGTACTGTGTAACACATGTACCGGTATGTGTGTGTGTGAGTGTGTAAGTACAGTCATGGTGTGTGAGTGTGTAAGTACAGTCATGGTGTGTGTGTGTGCGAGTGTGTAAGTACAGTCATGGTGTGTGTGTGTTTGTGTGTGTGTGTGTGTGTGTGTGTGTAAGTACAGTCATGGTGTGTGTGTGTGTGTGTGTAAGTACAGTCATGGTGTGTGTGTGTGTGAGTGTGTGTGTGAGTGTGTAAGTACAGTCATGGTGTGTGTGTGTGTGTGAGTGTGTGAGTGTGTAAGTACAGTCATGGTGTGTGTTTGTGTGTGTGTGTGTGAGTGTGTAAGTACAGTCATGGTGTGTGTGTGTGTGTGTGTGTGAGTGTGTGTGTGTGTGTGTGTGTGTGTAAGTACAGTCATGGTGTGTGTGGGTGTGTAAGTACAGTCATGGTGTGTGTGTGTGTGTGAGTGTGTAAGTACAGTCATGGTGTGTGCGTGTGTGTGTGTCTGTGTGTGTGTGTGTGAGAGTGTGTGTGTGTGTGTGTAAGTACAGTCATGGCCCAACCTTCCCCCCAAAACCCTACATTTGTCTCTGAAATTATTTTAAACTGACAAAGTTAGTTGCCATCTTTTCTTGTTGATTCCATGTTTAATGGAATCACACTGATTTAGACTCTTAATTCAACAGGATATGTTAGATAATAAAACAAATTAAAATGAGGTTACCCCTTTATCTAATAGGTGGTTAATGAGGCCTTTATCTAATAGGTGCTTAATGAGGGTACCCCTTTATCTAATAGGTACTTAATGAGGCCTTTATCTAATAGGTGCTTAATGAGGGTACCCCTTTATCTAATAGGTGGTTAATGAGGCCTTTATTTAATAGGTGCTTAATGAGGCCTTTATCTAATAGGTGCTTAATGAGGCCTTTATCTAATAGGTGCTTAATGAGGCCTTTATCTAATAGGTGCTTAATGAGGGTACCCCTTTATCTAATAGGTGGTTAATGAGGCCTTTATCTAATAGGTGCTTAATAAGGCCTTTATCTAAAAGGTGGTTAATGAGGGTACCCTCAGAAATCTGTGAGGCCAGTCTGGCAACCCTCCCATTTAAGCAGCTTCCTGAATCACCAAAAACCCAGGAACTAATCACAACTGCTTATCCAGCATGGGCTGGGCTATATGAGGACCAATCACAACTGCTTATCCAGCATGGGTGGGGCTATTCACCTTTTTCAACCCCGCCCGTTTTTTAAAATTCCACGTTGTCTTTAAACTTCCGGTCGGCTAGCTACGTCTAGTTAGCTTCATTGGGATAACACGGCAGAAGAGGATAGAGAGGCTAGTTAGCTTCATTGGGATAACACGGCAGAAGAGGATAGAGAGGCTAGTTAGCTTCATTGGGATAACACGGCAGAAGAGGATAGAGAGGCTAGTTAGCTTCATTGGGATAACACGGCAGAAGAGGATAGAGAGGCTAACTTGGGAGGAAACCACCAATGCCATCAGGAGGTCAGACTGCAATATTGTGCTGCTACCCAAGGCTATTCAGCCCCACGGAGTGGGTAGACGATGTGGCAGTGGCAGCTGTATCATTATGGAGAAACTTCATAAAATCCTTATCTGTTTGGTAACTATGGTAACTAGTTTAGAAAGTCATTACAGAACAGCCGCTCCAAAGTCAGTGTTTTCCAAACTTCAGATTGGAAAGGTGTATAACAGAAATGTCTTAAGTCACCAAAATCCTAAATAAACGTTCCTAACTTTATGATGACCCATAACATATGATGGCAGTCATCTCGATAGAGCTCTGTTATCTCAATGTATCGCAATGGATGTACTGCTCAATCGGAAGTTCGGAGACAATGTGGGCAAAGCTAGCGCCCCCATGTTTGCGTGCGGAATAAGGTGAATATGAGGACCAATGGGGGAGTCCAGTTAGCGGTGCTGTTAAACGCTACCAATGGCTATGATGATGGCGTCAGTGTGAATAAGTCTTTTCCTTGGAATTAAACAACTGCAATTAAAACCTTTGTTTTAAACTTGACTCTTGGTTACTCCCCTTGTAAATTAAATAATCCCCGTATCAATTCTTAATTTCAATTGACAATGGTCTGGTGGTAGCTACGTGACATAAGATAAAGCTAAGTTTGGCCCACTCGTCCTAAGCAAAACATCAGCCCCAAAACCTTACTGAGCCTCCTTCTTTTTTCAAAGTAGGCAGTTTTCGTCTTGTAACCACATTCAGCGAGTTTAACCTTCGCACCTTAAACGTGATGATATGTGCAACTGTAGTCATAGTCGTAGTGTATAGGCTTGTGTTTATATGTAATATAATTTCTTGATAGATGGGCTCACTTTTTTGTCATTTTTTTAATTAATGATAGGACAGTGGAGAGTGACAGGAAGCAAATGGGAGAGAGAGCAGGGGTGGGATCCGGAAAGGACCACGGGCGGAATCAACCCGGTCGGGTATTGCATACGGTGCAGGTGCCCCAGCCAGTTGGCGCCCACAGCTGGGGCCTTTTTGTCACTTTTAATCACGTATCGCCATACGCTTCAGTTGGTGGCGCTAATACACAAACCTTTAATCACGTATCGCCATACGCTTCAGTAGGTGGCGCTAATACACAAACTTTAGAAAAATAAGGGTACCTTGAGGAACAATGAGTTCAATGTTATGACGTCAATTTTGGATATTGGATTTTCCACCAAATTTGGTTTTATCTAAAATACAATCACAGGTCACAATCACAGGTCACAATCACAGGTCACAGTCACAGGTCACAATCACAGGTCACAGTTTTTTTCATTTCTCCCACAATTGGGCAGCAAGTTTGACCACAACTGTATGAGTGACTCGTGCATATTCTCTCCTGCCCCATAGGGTGATCCCATTCTGATTGAAATTTGCTCAAGGCTCCTGGAAATGATAACCGGCGGCAACTGCTCCATATCAGGCAGAAAGACAAAAGGCCACCACCAGTTTGACAAAATCTACATCAGCGGAGATGGTAAAGGACAGAGACACACAGATACAATGAGAAACATACATACCTACGCACACACACACACACACACACACACACAAAGAATGATTCTTACATACACATATATTTTTGAAAATGTAATGACTTTAATCATTTTATATATTTGGGGGATAATATCTGTTTTTTCATGTTAATGGCTTTCTGTTTCACTAGTTAACATCAGTGTTGTGGAGAGGCACTATAAGGAATTGAATGGAAAGGTAAAGAGAAATCATATCACACACTCATACACACACTCATACACACACTCATATCACACACTCATACACACACTCATACACACACTCATACACACACTCATACACACACTCATATCACACACTCATACACACACTCATACACACACTCATACACACACTCATATCACACACTCATACACACACTCATACACACACTCATACACACACTCATACACACACTCATATCACACACTCATACACACACTCATACACACACTCATATCACACACTCATACACACACTCATACACACACTCATACACACACTCATACACACACTCATACACACACACTTTGTTAATGCACACCATTACAAAAAAAGAATTTAATATGCCCTACATCTATAAACTATAGTTAATGAGACATTTATGTAATCTGTCATTTTACACTGATGCTGTACATTTGTCACACATTATTTTACTTATGGTAACTACATTGCAAAACACTGTGTATGTATACAATATGTACTGTATACATATGTAATATGTATCTGTGTGTGTGTGCGTGCGTGCGTGCTTGTGTGTGCGTGTGTGTGTGCAGATGAAGGAGAGTTTGGAGGAGAGCGACTACACCACTCTGATCGCCATCTTGGCCTCCTGTGGGGCAGTAGCCCTCATCATCGTGGGCCTCGCCATATACACCTATCGCCACGGCAACAACTACCGCAAGAATCAGGTACACGCACACACACGCACGCACGCACGGACACACATGCACGCACGCACACGCACACACACGCACGCACGCACACACACACACACAAACAGACACGCGCGCACGCACACACACACGCACGGACACACATGCACGCACACGCACGCACGACACACACACACACACACACACACACGCACACACACACACACACAGACACATACACAGACACATACACACACACACAGAGACACACACACACACACAGACACATACACACACACACACACACAGAGACACACAGACACAGACACACACACACACACACACGCACACACACACACACACACAGAGACACACACGCACACACACACACACACACACACAGACACATACACACACACACAGAGACACACACACACACAGACACACACACACACAGACACACACTCCCTCTAATGACCTTGGCCTTTGTAGCAACACCTGACGGAGGAGCTGCAGACGGTGGAGAACGGTTACCATGACAATCCCACGCTGGAGGTGATGGAGGTGCAGCCGGAGACGGTGCTGGAGAAGAGGCCCAACGGCGAGTTGAACGACAGCTGGATCGTCCCCATCGACAACCTGCTGAAGGAGGAGCTGCCCGATGAAGAGGACACACACCTGTAGACACACACACACACACACACAGCCACACACACACACACACACACACCCACAGCCACACACACACACACACACACACACACACAGAGGCACACACACACACACACACACACACACAGCCACACACACACACACACACACACACACACACAGCCACACACACACACACACACACACACACACACAGAGGCACGCATACACACTAGTTGACAAGTGTAGAGCTTACACACACCAGAACAGTTGTTATACACATAAATACACATGGTCACCTGTACTAAGTCAATTAGACAAACTCACACACACTTAGCTCTCCACTGGACTCACATACACTTAGCTCTCCACTGGACTTCATTTGAGATGAATGGTGTCCAGAATCAAATTGAATTGACTGGGTCACCTTTACACCTAAGTGCTCATCAACACTCATAAGGATTTTGAACATCCCAATATGTTGCTTGATCAGAGGACAGAAATGTGCCTGAGAAGGTTTCCAGACTACTTTCCAGACTACTCCAGAAGGTCCCCCTGCAAACACTGTGCTTGGAAACAGTCCCTCATGCCACACACACACACACACACACAGACACATGTCCCTCATGCCACCACAGTGTCTACTGTTACCACTGAACTTTCTTTAGAATATAAAACAGAAGCCTCTCAATTCTGCTCAAGAACACCCCACACACACACACCACACACACAAACACATATCTTACAGCTCGCCATATATCAGATTAAATTCAGTGTGATTGCAATACTCTCCACTGAAAAACGTTTAGACTAGGCCTATGCTTGCTACATGTGTGGGAGACTGGCCCTCGGTGACCTAAACCAGTTGCGTTAAGCTTCTGAAGAGCGCCAATGTTGGGGTCAGTAAGGCTGCAGCAGGGAAAGATGACAAACAAAGCTCAGGGGGGCAGGAGCAAGTTTGAGGCCTCCTGGTGTAAAGGGGTTGATCTGCTGTAATCCAGTTAAAGAGTGTCCACTCCTGCACCTGTGCATGGGGTTAAAGAGTGTCCACTCCTGCAACTGTGTGTGGGGTTAAAGTGTGTCCACTCCTGCACCTGTGTGTGGGGTTAAAGAGTGTCCACTCCTGCACCTGTGTGTGGGGTTAAAGAGTGTCCACTCCTGCACCTGTGCCTGGAGGCTCTGTGATCTACAATGTTGCTGTAGTTTCTAAGACTGTGACTGTTGAAGACATCGTGTTGCATAGAGTAGACGAATAAAATGACCTCAGGACTGTGTCGTCCTGGAAAAAAAAAACATGGACGCTTGAGCTTCAAGGTGAGGCTAGGGTGACAAGCACACACACGCACACACACACACACACACACGCTTCTGCTGGGGTAGCAGTAATAATTGGCGGAGGGAACACACTCACCTGTGTAAATAATGGCTTGCACGTTCTTGTCAAATGTTTGTGGTATCACCAGTGGCCTTGCTTTAATATATGTTGTGTGGGGGGAAACATTAAGGGAAAAAAAACTACATGAAACTAAAGTGAATTTATTCAAGCCTTCTTTTGATTCAAGCCTTCTTTTGAGCGATTGGCTGTTAGAATCAAGGAGTGGGACAGATCTTCTGTCCCAGTGAGAATGTAATTTAAAACACACACACTTAGGGTCCCCATCTCACACCAGAGGCCCGTTAGCTTTGTGTGTACGTGGTGTGGACCAGGCACTCTCTGTCTCCCCCATGTGGCCTAATTTTGAATAGCTGCTTTTAAATAGGCCAAAAATGATCAGGAATGAACCTTATGAGTAAGACCTTTGTGGCTCTACTTAGAACGAGCAAAAACATTTTTATTTTTCTTATTTTGTATGAATATGTACTGCAACACTGCACAATCACTGTCAAAGAACTAGTCTTGTAGATGTGTGTCAAAGAATTTGTGTAGCTTTTTTATATATTGTACATTTATTCAATTATGCTGACCTGTAGATAGAAAATCACATAAACAACTGCTCATTTCAATCAGTAACCACAGGTTATCAAGATGTTATTCAACAACAGAAGGAAAGCAAGCTGATCTCAATTTAAAAAAACAGCTCTTTCCTTTTTTTCCAACACAAACCTCTTTGTACTGTTAGTCATTTTTATGTCACCAAAGTATGTAGCTACCGTCTGTTTATTTGTTTGTTTGCGCTGTATTTATGTTTATTTGTTTGTTTGTTTGTTAGCCAGCCATGGTTACCAAACGGCAGGGGTCTGACACACTGGAAGCTATTGTGTTCAAACACAGACAACGCAGCCCTCTCCTTTATGCTTGTGTTCTATACCAATAAAATGATTTTCAAAAGGGCCCAACTGTACTTGTCCTCTCTGCATGATGAAGGATAGGTCATCTGACCTCAAGATAGCCATTTCTGCAGGAAAAAAGCAGTCCTTTGCTTGACTGAGGGGGCGCCACGTTTTCCCTGCACCTCGTGTCATGGTCAATCCTTGCTCGTGTTCTTTCCCACGTTCTGTCAGCACAGGGAATATGTACTTCTCCGAGTGTAGGAGTTGAATATGTATTCCTCCGAGTGTAGGTGTTGAATATGTACTCCTGAGTGTAGGTATTGAATATGTATTCCTCTGTGTGTAGGTGTTGCTTAAGGTAGCGCTACACCAATATTTTTATGATTTAGCTGACAGACACTTATGATTGTGACCTGTAACACACAAACTTCTGAACCATTAGACATTTTGTCTCTCTTTGTGTGTGTGTGTGTGTGTGGAGAGAGACAGGGAGGTCTGTGAGAGATGTCAGCCCAGAAAACAAACAGGACACACAACTTTCTTACGAAAAAACCTGAACAAAATACAATCTTTATTTTTACGTTATGTACATTACATACAATGCAAATTCTACAGTGAGCTTCTACACATTCAGCTGCGCCACAGTGTAGTTACCCCCCCCCCCCTCCCATCACAGCCCCACACATACACACCCCGTGTCACCAAGGAGGAGGGGAGGATGGAGAGAATCAAAACAGAAGGAAAAAAAAAAAAAAAAAAAAAAAAAAGAACTCAGGTCCCCACACAGAGGAAGAAGCAACAAAAAGTTCATATATTTGGCATTATGGTTCAACAAAAAAGGTGCTTTCTTTTTTTTATCGTTAACATTATAAGTTGGGTTTTGAATACCTATCGATTAATCTTATGGTACAAAATAAAACCCAGTTCTAGTGACTATGGCAACAATCACAGAAAAAGCCCTGAATCCGATCATCATCTTCTTTCTTATTTTCTTTAAATACGGTCAAAGTCAAAAACATTATTTCCAAAATGACATGTCAGTTAACCCATGAACCACGTTCACTAAATTAGAGCTGGGGGATAATTGAGTATCACAAACACACACAATTGCTCTCTCTCTCTCTCACACACACACACATTGTATGCAGCCGCAGACAAACACTGGACACACACGTTAAGAGATAACACTGAGAGCATTATGACACCATTGAGCCAATCACAGCTCAGAGAGGCTGACTTGAGCGTGAAGTGCTACTACAACGGACACACACACACACACACACACGACAACAGCATCATGGGGGACATGAGCCAGCTCACCAGAACACACACACACACACACACACACACACACACACACACACACACACTTCCTCCCGACTTCTGCACTGTGAGAACTCTCATACAAATGGGAAGCCGACAGTGAAGAGGGGGGGGGAAAAACAATAAATAAATGAACAAAGTTCCAGAACAGATACACCCCACACACACACACACACACACACACACACCCCACACACACACACACACACACCCCCCCACACACACACCCACACACACACACACACACACACACACACACACACACACAGATAAGACACCCCTACAACTAGTCTGGACAGAAAAGCCCACACCATACGGGAACATCAGGGTCTGGAGTCCCCAGCAACCTTATATCAGGGTCACTTTTTAACAGAGGCAACTTGGACAATGGACAACACACACAATCACTAACTCTTGCCCTCTCTCACACACACACACACAATCACTAACTCTTGCCCTCTCTCACACACACACACAATCACTAACTCTTGCCCTCTCTGACACACACACACACAATCACTAACTCTTGCCCTCTCTCACACACACACACAATCACTAACTCTTGCCCTCTCTCACACACATACACACAATCACTAACTCTTGCCCTCTCTCACACACACACACAATCACTAACTCTAACTCTAACTAACTCTCTCACAAAAACAAGCAACTGGGAAATATTTTGAGACCATATGTTGACCTTCATAGGGGTCATCCTTCTGTCTCTTGTTCTCACTTTCTCTCTCTCTCTCCCTCTCTCTCACACACACACAGTCCCCAGGAAGAAAGGTGGCGCAAGCATGCTGAATCATACTCTGGGACCCCCCCACACACACACACACACCTGGAACAGAACAACATGTTTATCTCATTGATGAGAACACACACACACACACACACACACACACACACCTTTCAAGCTCATGATCTGTACAGAAAGCCCTTACAAATCAAAGCTGTTAATTGTACTCCACTCTTTACACACCAAACCCTGCTTGAAAAAAAACACACACACCTCTCCAAAAGATCAGCACACTAGTGATAGCTAGCTAGAAGACTGAGATTATTTTGTTCTGTCAAGCTTGTGAAAAAGTGCATATGGTCAAGTTGGCCTAGTTAGCACCCATGAATTCGCACACTCAAAAAACTCTCAAAGTTTAGTGTCTGTTACAACCCCCACAACCCCTCTCCATTCATTCACTCTCTCTCTCTCTCTCACACACACACACACAGAATGTACATAAGAACATTGCCTGGAAAATCAGTTCTTCTTGGTAAAGATGACAGCCCCAGGTTGTGTGTGGATGTGCAACTACCAACTACCAATGGTAGAAGGGACAAAAAAAAAAAAAAAAAAAAAAAACATACAAAACTCAAAATCCCAAATTCAGTACCAATTCATACATTAGAAGCATCATCACTTAATTCTAGCAAAGAATTCTGGGAAATGTAGGCCAGCCCTCAGCTTGACACAAAACATCAGATGTAGCGTCATACACACACAGTAACATGATCTACACTCTCCAACAACAACGTGTGTGATGAGTGTGCGCGCACACACACACATCTGTGTGTGAATGAGTGTGCGCGCACACACACACACGTCTGTGTGTGAATGAGTGTGCGCGCACACACACACACGTCTGTGTGTGAATAAGTGTGGGAAAAAGGGACAAAGCAAAGGAGAGTTCGAAGTCTCAGTCCTTCCAGTGCAGCTCATAGTTAAAGAATCAGAAGCTCACAACAAGGGGAATCTTCAGACTGTTGAGAATGTGAACTCTCCAGCTGACCATGACGGCATCAACACAATTCCGCTTGTGACTGACCGCCATATGTGTTGCATCGTTCCCATTTCAAATTCAAGCCGTGTCACAGGCTTGTGTGAACACACAGACACACACACACACACACACACACACTTTCTCCAGATCATGATGTCATGGGCATACCAGCTCAAACACGCTCATACACGCTCATACACGCTCATACACGCTCATACACACTCATACACACTCATACACACTCATACACACTCAAACACGGTTTGACCCTCACAACTCACAGACACATGTTATATACTGTAGTAACAGATTTACACACACACACACACACACACACACACACACTCAGGGAGGCTCGTCCACTCTCGCTGGCCTCGCTGGGTGACATGGGGACCAGCTGTCCGTCAGCACGCAAGTGGGCGTGGCTAGAGCGTTATGAGGTCGACCAGGTTTCCTTTGGGCGGGGCCATGCTGTCGGGGAAGAAGTTGACGAGCGTGTCGAAGAGCTGCGTGCGCTGGGCATAGGTCTGGTCAACACCAGAGAAACCTGAAGCAACACACACACACACACGCGCACACACGCGCACACAACTATTAACTACTATTACAACTGCTAAACAGGAGGAGACAGAGGCGAACGGTTAGCGGAGCTGCTTAACTACCAATGGAGTATGGAATTGAACTAAGCACATCTATCTTGTAAACAGTGGAGTATGGAATTGAACTAAGCACATCTATCTTGTAAACAGTGGAGTATGGAATTGAACTAAGCACATCTATCTTGTAAACAGTGGAGTATGGAATTGAACTAAGCACATCTATCTTGTAAACAGTGGAGTATGGAACGCCATGAGCGCAATATTTGGTAGTGTTTACTGGACTCTAAGCGCACTCTTTGGTAGTGTTTACTGGACTCTAAGCGCACTCTTTGGTAGTGTTTACTGGACTCTAAGCGCACTCTAAAGCCGCCTTGTGGGAAAAGCGGATGTGCT
>NC_063211.1:837206-872206 GCF_017589495.1 Alosa alosa | reverse complement strand
AAAAATGCACACACCCACCTAGTCATAAAAAAACAGCAAAACAAATCGCACACGCACACACCCACCCACAAACAAACAAACAAATACACACACACACTCACTGATCTTCTCTAAGCATTTCAATTTAATTCTATCCCAAGGAATAAATATTCTCCACAAATCTTATGACATC
Source organism: Alosa alosa (assembly GCF_017589495.1). Classification (NCBI taxonomy): domain Eukaryota; kingdom Metazoa; phylum Chordata; class Actinopteri; order Clupeiformes; family Clupeidae; genus Alosa; species Alosa alosa. Next base: position 872,034 of record NC_063211.1, on the reverse strand, counting down.
ACTGGTGAGGGACTGATATTTGTCAAAAGAAAGCCCTTAAATGAGCCTCTGCTAATGGCATTCATCGTTAAAGACATTACTATCACAGGCACAGACTACAAAAGGTTGGGCATGCGCAATGATCACTGTATTCAAATCACCTGGCTCTCTTCTCTCTGCCTCACCTCTCCCTCTGATAGACATATATATCAGAGTTTCCGCTAGAAAAAAATGGTTTCGTTTTCCGGACATTTTGATGATATGCCGGTCAAATATCCTATTATCCCTTCTTAATTAGTCAAATTGATGAAAACTGGAGACAGGCTATGTAGCTTAATGAATGACATAATCAGGCTGTATAGAATGCAACATGTTCATTAGCCTAACTTATGTAAACATGCCTAACAAGATCTAGCCAGTATCTTTTCATGGACAGCAAGAGTCCGCTTCGTTCGTTGTTTTAAAAAGGCGACGTTGTTTGTTGCTGCTACCCACGTTATCTCCAGTGGTGACTGTTTAACTTACACAGATGTGCACACACAAGAATGAGCGCTCACACCACTACCCCCTAATGCTATGCCCCTTTATTTGATAACACCACTACCCCCTAATGCTATGCCTCTTTATTTGATAACACCACTACCCTCTAATGCTATGCCTCTTTATTTGATAACACCACTACCCCCTAATGCTATGCCTCTTTATTTGATAACAATAAATTAAGAAATGTTTCCTATTCTGGGAAATGTTTAGTTTCTTTTTCTTTCGGCCGCGGTTCAATGATACCGTTTAATTGTGCCAGAAATTATCTGTGTACCAATCGCCTCGTTGAGGAGGCCCTAACCCTGCAGATCATAGACAGAGAACGCATAGGCCTACTGTATGCTTTGGGTAAAGAACACTTTGCATGTCCAGTGTAGGCTACACGGAGAATGACCCGGTCTTGGAGCGGCCGCACCCCCCGCAACTCCACTTCCAATGTCACCGATTCCGACAGACACGCCCGACACTTCTGCTTTTTATCTGGTGGTGGTGGAGTTGACCGGACATCTGAGGCTTCAGACGTTACTAATTTATCATCATCCATCGCGTCTGGCCTCTGAAAAAACTTTTAAGGCTAGTCTGCCTGGGCCTGGCCATGTTTGAACCGCCTCACTCATTTGTTCGTTGTTTAACATGGACGTTTTTTAAGCGCGGCGCCTTCCCTATTTGAAATGCAGCATAGGCTATGCGTGTTGTTTAATAGCTTACTTTTCAATAGAGCCTGTTCATTTAAAAACATAGCCAGAGGACGTATAGTATAGGCTTACATATTAAGGCTTATTCTCAAATTCAGATTGCGTTAGGGGACGGGATTATTAGCCAATTTCAATCGGACAATTTGACCGGAGAGATTGAATTTTGTCGGACATTTCATTTTTTTTCCGGCCAACGGAAACCCCGAGATATATATATATATATATATATCTATTCAAATCACCTGGCTCTCTGCTCCACCTCTCTCTCTCTGATAGACACTCAAGGAAGCACACACACAAACACACACAAACAAAACACACACACACACACACACACACAGCACCGTGGGGCAGATCGAGGGCGTTTACACTGGCCAGAACAGAGGAGAGATAAACATTTGTGAATGATTATATTTGGGTTGTTTCCTTCCTGCCAAAATACAAGCTGTTCTTTCTCTCTCTCCCCCCTCTGCTTTTCATACCCTGTTCGTGCGTCAGGTCGCCCTGCTGAGATTTTACACAATCTGTTTATGGGGACCGGAAGTGTGTCAGCGCCCCCTGTGTGTGTGTGTGTGTGTGTGTGTGTGTGTGTGTGACCTCTCCAGCAACCAGGCCTGCACTTGACCGAACTCAACACTAGGGGTGGGAGTCACTGGTTACCTCATGATCCGACATTGTCATTATAGATTCTCTATGACACATACACATCATGACACAGGCGAGGACACGAAACAGCCCGGCTGACGTTCATTAATAGAGTAAGGCTAACAGCAAGACTAACAGCATGGCCAAGTAGAAACCCTTTTTAACTGAAAGTGCCAGACAAGTTTAGTTAGTGTCCACTATGGGACAAGTTAGTGTCTGCCATGGGACAAGTTAGTGTCTGCCATGGGACAAGTTAAAGTTAGTGTCTGCCATGGGACAAGTTAGTGTCTGCCATAGGACAAGTTTAGTCTCCTGCTCACATCTCTGGCTGACTCCTGGACCAACCCATATAGAACATCTCTGGCTGACTCCTGGACCAACCCATATAGAACATCTCTGGCTGACTCCTGGACCAACCCATATAGAACATCTCTGGCTGACTCCTGGACCAACCCATATAGAACATCTCTGGCTGACTCCTGGACCAACCCATATAGAACATCTCTGGCTGACTCCTGGACCAACCCATATAGAAAATCTCTGGCTGACTCCTGGACCAACCCATATAGAACATCTCTGGCTGACTCCTGGACCAACCCATATAGAACATCTCTGGCTTCCATGGTGCTGCATTTCCTCTCTAGAGTGTATAGTTACGCTACAACGTACAACGTGTTGTCATGATTTCCAAGAATCAGAATTACGAATTTTAATTTGAATGCGCAATAACGTAAAGCCCAAGGACAAGAATGCGTAGCCTGAGGACAAGAATGCGTAGCCTGAGGACAAGAATGCGTAGCCTGAGGACAAGAATGCGTAGCCTGAGGACAAGAATGCATCTGCTACTTGTGTTCACGCATCTGCTGGGCTCCACAGAACTTCCACAGAACGGGAGTGAGGGACTCTGCCTGCCTGCCTGCCGTCCGTCCGTCCGTGCGTGCGTGCCTGCGTGTGTGTGTGTGGTTGCTGTAAGGTCCACTCTGAACCCTGCCTAACCTCACTGCAATAAACAATCAGCTTCTTCCAAACAAAATATGATCATTCCAGGATCCCTCACTTACTCTCACACACACACACACACACACACGGCCCTTCATCTCTCACTGCCTTTGTCTGGAGTTGTGGACACTCCTGGACTACAGTGAGTTGTGTACATTGCTGGACTACATGTTTTCTTCTAAGCAAGATGAAAGTGATGAGGTCGCCCTGAGTGGCATGATGACATCATCAGCTCCTTCCTGGAAACCTCCCCTAGGTGATGTCATGCTTGGCCAAATTTGGGACTTACAGGAACAACGTGACATCGCCGGACTGAGTCACACCAATCACAATGACAACGCAATGCACACTGGGACAAATAGACAAATGTGTGTGTGTGTGTGTGTGTGTGTGTGTGTGTGTTGTCTGGGGGGAATTAGACACAGTAGCTTTTGTTGTTAAAATGAATAATGGAAGTATTACTATTACAATATATTAAAACACTGTGAGCCTCCTCTCATTTCAGCCCTTGTGTGGTCATTTCTATTTCACACTCCTCCAAATCAAACACAAAGGCACAACAATGCCAGAGAACACCACAGCAGATGCTAAAACAATATGCAGAATCTCGCAATTATTTACCAAAACAAAATCAACTTACTGCACTTTTAAAAATGCACTTCTGTGTAGGGATGTAATGATTACTCGTAGAACGGTAAACCGTGATAAAAATATTGACGATTACCGTTTTCACTTCAAATATCATAATTATCACGGTTAATCCTTCTCAGCTTCATCCGAGCCGGCTTTTGACATCCAGTAGGCCTGGTGCAATGAAACAAAACTGGTTCTGTAGTCGCATATTCCTACTCTATATTCCTACTCTATATTCCTCAAAAGTATTTACTTCCTGATTTGGAGAATTGGGGTCCATCTTACCCCGCCCCCTCTCCATGAGCTGTTCCCCTGCTGCTGCAGCTGACCGCTCATGTTTTCCACCAGCTACTCAGGATTGAAGGTCACGAAGCGTCATGGCGATCATAAAGAACGGCTGCTCCAATTCCTATACTGAGGCTGTGATTAGTCAACCATAAAACCAAAGCAGAAATGCTCAGCCATGATACTGATGCTGCTTATTTGAACTCATAACAAACATCGTGACGTGTCGTCAACACGGTTAAAAACGAGACTCTCAGGAGACTGGGGTTTGATCTGCCTGACAGGGCTGGGTGTGGCCCGTGTGATGTGCTGCATGCTAATTGGCTGGCGATGAGGTCATACCCATGCCTGAGTCCTTCTTGGTGCCGTCGGAGATGATCTCCACGTGGTCAGCGTCCACGTCATAGCTGAAGAAGTCGTTGAGATACGTCTTGGAGCGCTGGCCGCCGAACACGTACAGACAACGATTCCTCTGTGAGGGAGGAGAGAAGGAGGAGAGGAACGAGGGAAGAGAGGAGAGAAGGGGAGTGGAGAGATGGAAGGACAGAGGAACGAACGACAGGAAAGGAGAGGGGGAACAGAGGAAGAGAGAAAGAGAGTAAATTTGGAGAGGAGGAATGACGGAAGAAGAGAAGAGAGGAGAGGAATAGAAGAAAAGAAAGAAAAGGAGGAAGTGAGTGAGGAGAGATGGAGAGAGGAGAGGAGTGGAGAGAGATGGAGAGACGAGGGGATGGGAGGAGTGGAAGAGGAGAGAGATGGAGAGAGAAGAGAGGTGTGGAACAAAAGGAGGAAGGAGGAGTGTGGACAAGAGTGATGAAGAGAAGGGAAAAGGGAGGAAGAAAGGAAGAGAAAAGAGAGAGAGAGAGAGGGGGGGATGATAAGAGAAAGTAGAGAGAGAAGAGGCAAGGTAAGAAGTAAAGAAGAGAAGGGCAAATCAGTGGAGTATGTGGAGTACTAAATCAGTGGAGTATTAAATCAGTGGAGTATTAAATCAGTGGAGTATGTGGAGTATTAAATCAGTGGAGTATGTGGAGTACTAAATCAGTGGAGTATTAAATCAGTGGAGTATGTGGAGTACTAAATCAGTGGAGTATTAAATCAGTGGAGTATGTGGAGTACTAAATCAGTGGAGTATTAAATCAGTGGAGTATGTGGAGTATTAAATCAGTGGAGTATTAAATCTGACGAGTATGTGGAGTATTAAATCAGTGGAGTATGTGGAGTATTAAATCAGTGGAGTATGTGGAGTATTAAATCAGTGGAGTATTAAATCAGACGAGTGTGTGGAGTATTAAATCAGTGGAGTATTAAAATCAGACGAGTATGTGGAGTATTAAATCAGTGGAGTATTAAATCTGACGAGTATGTGGAGTATTAAATCAGTGGAGTATGTGGAGTATTAAATCAGTGGAGTATTAAATCAGACGAGTATGTGGAGTATTAAATCAGTGGAGTATTAAATCTGACGAGTATGTGGAGTATTAAATCAGTGGAGTATGTGGAGTATTACATCAGTGGAGTATGTGGAGTATTACATCAGTGGAGTATTAAATCTGACGAGTATGTGGAGTATTAAATCAGTGGAGTATGTGGAGTATTAAATCAGTGGAGTATGTGGAGTATTAAATCAGTGGAGTATGTGGAGTACTAAATCAGTGGAGTATAAAATCAGACGAGTGTGTGGAGTATTAAATCAGTGGAGTATTAAATCAGACGAGTATGTGGAGTATTAAATCAGTGGAGCATTAAATCTGACGAGTATGTGGAGTATTAAATCAGTGGAGTATGTGGAGTATTACATCAGTGGAGTATGCGGAGTATTAAATCAGTGGAGCATTAAACTGATCTAGTATGGAGTATTAAATCAGTGGAGTATGTGGAGTATTAAATCAGTGGAGTATTAAACTGGACGAAGCATTAAATCTGACGAGTATGTGGAGTATTAAATCAGTGGAGTATTAAATCTGACGAGTATGTGGAGTATTAAATCAGTGGAGTATGTGGAGTATTAAATCAGTGGAGTATGTGGAGTACTAAATCAGTGGAGTATTAAATCAGACGAGTATGTGGAGTATTAAATCAGTGGAGTATTAAATCTGACGAGTATGTGGAGTATTAAATGTGACGAAAGTATGTGGAGTATTAAATCAGTGACATTAAATCTGGACGAGTATGTGGGAGTATTAAATCAGTGGAGTATGTGGAGTATTAAACCAGTGAGCATTAAACTCAGACGAGTATATGCGGGAGTATTAAATCAGTGGAGTCTTAAATCTGACGAGTATGTGAGACAATCAGTGGAGTCTTAAATCTGACGAGTATGTGGAGTATTAAATCAGTGGAGTATTAACCTGACGAAAGTATGTGGAGTAATAAATCAGTGGAGGCGTGGAGCATTAAATCAGTGGAGTATGAGTAATAAATCAGTGGGAGCATTAAATCTAACGAGAGTATGGGAGTATTAAACTCAGTGGAGTATGGAGCATTAAATCAGTGGAGACAACTGGACGAGTATGTGGAGTATTAAACTCAGTGGAGTATGTGGAGTATTAACTTTATTAAAGAATTAAACATCACATCAGAGCATGTGGAGACAAATCCTTTACCTCGCACTACACACACCAGACGAGTATGTGGAGTATTAAATCAGTGGAGTATGTGGAGTATTAAATCAGTGGAGTATGTGGAGTATCTCTAAATCTCTTACTCAAGCACTACACACACATCAGGACAAGAGCACAACTGCGTTCAGATTGAAACCGCAGACACAAGGTCCTCAGGGCAAGTGTGTGTCATGTGATGCAGGTGCAAATAGTGCTATGTGTGTGTGTGTGTAGTAGCATACAAATAGTGTTATGTGTGTGTGTGTGGTAACATACAAATAGTGTTGTGTGTGTGTGTGTGTGTGTGTGTGTGTGTGTGTGTGTGGTAACATACAAATAGTGTTCTATGTGATTTGCCTTGTGAGCATGTGACTTCTGCCTCTTCTGCATTAGATAGACAGCACAGGAGGAAACGAGGAAAAGCATGGAACAATGTGTGTAAGCATTTAGGTGTGCAGTGTGTGCAGTGTGTGTGTGTGTGTGTGTGTGTGTGTGTGATGGTTACCGTGTGGAAGAGCATGCAGTGTCCGATGCGTGACTGGACGTCCTCGGGCCCGGCGTTGCAGGAGTCCTCACGCAGGAGGCTCCAGGTTGCCGTGGCGCAGTGGTACGCAAAGAGCCCACTGAACTGCGGCTCAGACGAGCGGCCATCGTCAACACTCCCATTACACGTCAAGATGCGACCGCCAAACGTGTAGATCATATGCTTCTCCGAGTCCATGCACATCTGAGGGAATCAGAGAGAGAGAGAGAGAGAGAGAGAGAGGGAGAAGGAGGGAGAGAGAGAGGGAGGGAGGGAGGGAGAGAGAGGAGAGAGAGAGAGAGAGAGAGGGAGAGAGGGAGAGAGAGGAGAGAGAGAGAGGGGGGGAGAGAGAGAGAAAGAGAGGAGAGGAAGGGATGAGGAAGGCAAAAGGGATGATGTTAGTGTGTGAACGCATGAGGAGGAGACCAGGGTGTGTGTATGAGGTGACCAGGGTGTGTATGTGTGTTTATGAGTCCCGCCAGCGGACGCCTGGAAATGGACCAAGCACTGGCTTATGCATCCTTGCTACTAGGCTCCCAGGAGAACGTGTGTTACATCCCATGGCGAACATGCTGCATAAGGTGCGTGTGTAAAACTCAACTGGTGGTCAAACACCTGCCTGAGTCTTCAAGGAACTGAAGCTTCATTTGCCAATCATTTGCTGTTGGCAAAAGTGCGGACCTGACCGGGCTGAATGGGTGCATGTGTGTGTATATGCATACGCCGCAGCATGGGTGCGTATGGGCGTGCGGGGTGTGCAGCTGCATGCATTGGTGTGCGCGGCGTCGGTATGCGCGATGTCGCGTCGCGATGTATGCATGTGTGCGTGTGTGTGCGCGCATGTATGTAATGCGATGTGCGTATGGCGCATCTTGGCGATGTGTCTTGTCGCACAGTGGGCAGTGCCGACTTAGCCAGCTTCACTCGTGGTCAGCGTGGGATCACTGTGCATCGCGACTTTAATTTGTATTTTCCCAGTGAGCGGCTGCAACAACGCAAACGAACGGTAGATGGCTCAAATTGAGCAGGGTGTCCGTAAAAAGAAATGGAGCCTGGGAAAACCCTACACAGACTTCACTACAGACTTTAGCAGACTGGTTTAGAAATAATTTAATAGCCAGAAATATGCCTGCCCTGCCCTAATAAAGAAATATTTGTTAACTATGAAAGTGAATCCGTTGCTTTGCAGTTAGAAGAAACGCGAGAGGACAAATTAAACATTCTGGTTTTCTCGAGTGCAAATGATGATAGGCAGACACCCTGGACAAAATATAGAGTATTAACCTCCGTTGCTCAGCCAAATGCCTTCCTGTTACGTCCTGTTATCAATGAGTTACAGGCGAGCAAAGCATTTTTGATGGTCACAAGATTACTTCATTTATTTTTTTTGATTATTAAAGAGTGTTTTTCATTTAAAGGTTTGACTTTATTGCTTATTCAGTAGAGCATTTAGTGTTCATCCCAATCTCAGGCGTTCATATTGCATGTTTGTTTGTAATGGATGCAACCCATGAGATAGGCTAAGTGATTTGACCAGTTATTAACATACATGAACCAAGACATATAGCCCAGCAGCAATCAGGGACTGTTCTGTTATTTATTGGAAGGGCCACCGGAGGAATTTTAAATTGCTTCCAGTCAAAGTTGCATGACCCTCCTTTGTCTGTAGAAATTGTTCAATGACCCTCCGACAGAATTGTTAAAAAAGACATGACCTCCTTGCCAATTGTAAGCTGTCTTCCCAGCGGCTTTATGCCACAGCCACACACTGTGATAACGTTCTTAAATCAATCTTTCCATTGAGCTTGCATGCTACCAGTCCTTCCTTTTCAAATGTGTTGCCTGTTTGCAATTTCACAAATAATCATATGTGATTAATAATATGACAAATAATCCCACAATACTGGGGACAAACAATACATGCCAACTTTTTCGTGTTTCTCATTTTAACTTCTCCCCGCGTCTTGCCGTTTTAATGTTTTTCCGTAGAATATCCCATATTTTAATACATATAACAGCCCTGCCATGGGGCCTGTCTCTGTGTTGCCCTATTACCCCCCCCCCTTGCCCTTCCAACTAAACAAATCATCGTTTTCCTTGCTTGAAGGCGAACTTAGTGTGATGTTAACCTATTTAAGTTTAACATGCGTGATTGTCGCGGAGAGCATGATTCATTGGCTTGCATGTTCGGGCTTATGTCTACGCGGCGCACCTGAGGCTACTTCAGCTACTAGAGAAAGAATTTCCCCTGTTTTGTATATTCCTCAAGTTGGCCAATCATAATTTACCAACCTGCGCTTGTAAACCCTAACTGGCTATTTAGTATTTTTTTTTCTGTAAATAGCAACCGTATTTGTTCAACTTTGTGAAGCAGAATTCGCACTATAGGCTACTTGGAACATAAATACATTTGACAAAAGGACAGCTGTATGTTATAGTGACAAAATATTAACTTTCAGTGTTTTACGATGTCTTTGTCATGGGGAAGTTTTTTTCCCCATGCATTTATTCTAGGCTACTGTCAGTGACTGCCGTGGAGAGAAGCGGGTTCTGTGTTTTCGTTCATGTCAGTGACTGGCCGAGAGCGGGGTCTGTGTTGCGTTATGTTAATTTATTTTCAATTGGGCATGCCGTTGGTATCGTCTACAGCTCAGTTCTGACAAAGCCGAATTTACCTTTGAAACAATGAGTGCTTGTAGCGTTTGTATGGTTATATTGCTTGACAGGGGGGGGGATCCAAGCAGCTTTCAGCCATAAAACTGCTTTGAGAACATTTCTAATTCACCGACACCAATATTCAAAATGTTGAAAACTATTTCGCATAGCCTATTAACTGACCACCCGATTCACGTTGACTGGGGGGCAGGGGGCCATCAGACAATTGTGCCCGGATTAATACGGCCCTGCCCCAACAAATCACACCTTCCTACCAGCTGTGCATTTTAGCCTGTTTGAAATCCTATGCGGCTAGGACTTCCAAATTCGAAATTACTCATTTTGAAACATTTGTATGGTTATATTGCTTGACTTAAATCCCAGAAAGGTAGGATAGGCTACCGCACCCACAGTGATGGGCCTAGCGGTCTTACTTGCGTTCAAGCATGGGGTATAAACAAGCTGAGAATTTAGCGGTCATCTGCCTGTCACAGGCGGGGAGCTGAAGCTTGGGATACAGTTACTACAGTAACAGTATTTTATTTTACTTCTTATGGAATATATATATTTTTTTTCACTTTTATAAAGGCTTTGTTTGAATGCTGTTGGAACAAATAGTAGTTGATTTAAAGGCAACTTTCTGTTGCAATATGCTGTGTGTTCTGGACTGCAGGTAACTTGTTAAGCCAGTGGTTCTCAAACTTTTTCTTTCATTCCCCACTTTGATCAGGGAGGCATTGACTGATGATGATGGAGATAGCATGTTATCCCGAGGCCTTTGGCAAGTCAGCATCTCGGCGGTAGTCTATTAAAAATATCGTTTTTCGATGTCCCAAACGGAGAGCCATACTTTATTGTTTTTAACGATCTCTATGCTACTCACCAAAAAATGTAGCATGGGAACATGATGGCATCCAACTGTCGCGGTGTTAAATTATTGTGATTACAAGCCAGTGGTTTTCAAACATTATCGTGACTCAGACATCTATGCAACAGACTCATATCGTCCTCGCCATTGCAAAATGAGGACATACAGACTGCTCAGATAACAGGTGTACCTCCAGTTTATACGGTTTTGATCAAGTCATTTAAAATGTGCTGGTGAAACATTTGTGTACTCTGGGCACAGTTCTTCCAGAGCTAGTGCCAAGTAATAAAGCGTTAGTCGAGATGTTTGTGTGAATGAACGGTTGATATAGGGCCATAGTGTGACATCGTAAACCAATGGTGTAGAGATGGCGCCACAGGGTTTAAGGCCTTTTCACAAGAGATCCTTGCTAAATTTGCGGGGAAGGGGAGACATCTTTTGCGCTCTTTTTTGTGTCTGAAAAGCCAGGTGAAAATTTGCTGACCCAGCTGATCTGTTCATATGATGCATTTTAGGGGCCAGAGGCAGGATCAGCTATAGTAAATTAAATTGTGACGTACAGCAGAGCGTGTAAGAGGATAGTCGAGGCGGGTAGTGGCGATAATGCATTTAAAGCAGTACATCATGTTTTCGTGAGCTGCTGCTCTGTAAAGGTATTCTGTCCCGCCCAGTTGCTGAACTACTTGCTAAGTAGCCTATTCATCACGAACATCACATGTATCACAATTTTAAAGAGCTTTTCTCAGCTTTTTAAGCGATGTTAGTGGTTAGTTGTTGTGGTAAACGTTAGCGAGAAAAAGTAACTTTAATCTAATCATATTTTTTTGCTCTCCCTTCTCCTACCCATTCATCTTGGTGGAATAACCCGCTTAACTTTACCTCCAACACATGACAGCCCATATATCAGAATAAACAGCAGACCTTACCCGAACACAAAGGTGTAAAGCATGCCCCTGTACAGTTAGCCATTCCAGAAAGTAATAGTAGAGTAGTTTTAAATTTGCAGCGATGTCTTTATGAATATCTCCAACTTTCTATGTTCCTAATGTGTTTAAATTGTTCAATAGGTCTACTACGATTTTATAACAGGCCAAATACAAAACAAATGTTACAAATATCGCCTAGATATCTGCCAAAGCATTACAATCAGAGGATATACATACAGGGCAGACAGGAGCTCATGAGTTCTGCTTTGTTTTTTTAAGCTGGATTTTATGATAGCCTATTATGGCAACTGATTGCATTCCAAGCTACAGTCCACTCTAGCAGGCATTGAATGACTGGAGACTTTGTGGAATTTTATACATAATGTAGTGTCTCTGCTATTGCTGCTTTTGATCAGATTGATTTGGTAATCTCCTGTGGTGGGCTGGACATAGCATCAAAATGCCCGCCCAGATTCCCCTTTCCGCATATGACCCATTCACACTGCGCCGAAACGAAAAAACTCGGCAAAATGTCTAGGGGGCTTGGTAGTAAATTTGGCGAGACACTTTTGTCCCACTGCCCCAACTCGGTCTATAAGAGAGAGCCCACGCTTGTATGTAGGCAATTTATATTCACAATACTTAGGCCTACTAAAATAAATAGTATTTTATTTGTATTGGTTGTTTAGAGTAAAAAAAAAAAAAAAAAAAAAAAAAAAAAAAATCGGTCGGTCTTAACTAAAGTTTACAAACGGGCAAGTGGGTCGGACTAAAGGGGAAAAGAGAAATATTTGGGTCGGTTCTAAATTGACAGGGTCGGTCAATTAGGGCAAAATGCAGAAAATATGCCTGGCAGTGTTTTTTTGTGCGTCTGCAGAAGTCAGCCAATTATGAATGTAATTCTGCAGCATAAAGCAGATGTATTTGTTTCTTGTACAGAAAAAATAAAATGACATGTCAAGCAGTCAATTGACTACATTGCAGTCAAGAAGTAGGCAAATTAATTTATTTAAACCAAAGCGTGGGTCATAGTTGTCTAAGCCTCTATTGCATAGCCTGTTAAAAACGCCGCCAGATAGTATTAAAACCGCCAACAACATTGTTTTCTGCAGAAGCCTACCCAAAGGCTACAGATTAATTCTGAACAGTTATTTCTGTACTGGCTCAATTATCACACCACTGTTTTGATTTGTTTAGCTCGTTACCCCAACACTGACAATAATGTAGACAGCAAATTTTTTTTGATTTTTAAGTTACCAATCGCGGTAGGTCAAGCCTTAAGACATACCCAAAAGTAGCCCTAAATCGAGGTAATGTTTAATTATGCATGATTTATTTTGTTATTGAATTAAGTAGGCTGGGATTACTCTCGCAAGTCTCCTGCTTTTCAGAAGGGGCTGCAGGCAGAGCGATGTACAGTGGCAGAGCGACGCACAGTGGCTGAAAGTGGTACTAAAGCTTCACGCAGAGCTTCCGCCTCAGACGCTTGTGAATGAAGTGGTCATTTGAAAGCGATGCCCACTGTATGTGCGTGCGTATGTGCGTGTGTTACAGCGTGACAGCGTGTGACCTCGCACCTGGTGGTCGAACACCAGTTTGGGTCCTCCGTCGGCCGCGGTGTCCTCGCTGAGGAGTGTCCAGGTGTGCTTGTGGATGTCGTAACAGTAGAAGTCACTCTTGAGGGACTTGCTGTTGCGCACAGATGAGTCCAGGTAGCGGCCGAGCGTGTAGATCTGCCGCCGCTGCGAGTCGATGCACATCTTATGGCAGGAGCGCGCACTCGGACCGCCCTGGAGGGACACACACACACACACAGACAGACAGACAGACAAAGACGGCTTTTTAGATACAGCTAGCTTTTATTTGTCCCCAATAGTGCACTGCTCAGTCACAACAGGTTCTTCACTTCACACACACACAGCATAAAGGGTCACTCACACACACACACACACACACACACACACCATAAAGGGTCACTCACACACACACACCATAAAGGGTCACACACACACCATAAAGGGTCACACACACATCACAGCATAAAGGGTCACTCACACACACGACATCACACCATAAAGGGTCACTCACACACACACACACACACACACCATAAAGGGTCACTCACACACACACACCATAAAGGGTCACTCACACACACGACATCACAGCATAAAGGGTCACTCACACACACGACATCACACCATAAAGGGTCACTCACACACACGACATCACAGCATAAAGGGTCACTCACACACACGACATCACACCATAAAGGGTCACTCACACACACACAACCGACATCACACCATAAAGGGTCACTCACACACACACACACACCATAAAGGGTCACTCACACACACACACACACCATAAAGGGTCACTCACACACACGACTTCACACCATAAAGGGTCACTCACACACATCACACCATAAAGGGTCACTCACACACACACAACATCACACCATAAAGGGTCACTCACACACACAACATCACACCATAAAGGGTCACTCACACACACACACACACATCACACCATAAAGGGTCACTCACACACACATGACATCACACCATAAAGGGTCACTCACACACACATCACACCATAAAGGGTCACTCACACACACACACACACACACATCACACCATAAAGGGTCACCACACACACACACACACACACACACACACATCACACCATAAAGGGTCACTCACTCACACAAACATCACACCATAAAGGGTCACTCACACACACATCACAGCATAAAGGGTCACTACACACACACACACACACACACACACACATCACAGCATAAAGGGTCACTCACACACACAAACATCACAGCATAAAGGGTCACTCACTCACACACACACACACATCACAGCATAAAGGGTCACTCACACACACATCACAGCATAAAGGGTCACTCACACACACACACACACACACACACACACACACACACATCACAGCATAAAGGGTCACTCACACACACAAACATCACAGCATAAAGGGTCACTCACTCACACACACACATCACAGCATAAAGGGTCACTCACACACAGATGACATCACACCATAAAGGGTCACTCACACACACACACATCACACCATAAAGGGTCACTCACTCACACACACACACACACCACACCATAAAGGGTCACTCGCACACACATCACAGCATCACACCATAAAGGGTCACTCACTCACACAAACATCACACCATAAAGGGTCACTCACACACACACACATCACAGCATAAAGGGTCGCTCACACACACATCACAGCATCACACCATAAAGGGTCACTCACTCACACAAACATCACAGCATAAAGGGTCACTCACACACACACACACACATCACAGCATAAAGGGTCACTCACACACACACAAACATCACAGCATAAAGGGTCACTCACACACACACACACACACACACACACACACACATCACAGCATAAAGGGTCACTCACACACAACACACACACACACACACACACACACATCACAGCATAAAGGGTCACTTCACACACACATCACAGCATCACACCATAAAGGGTCACTCACACACACATCACACCATAAGGGTCACTCATGTCCAGACACGTAGACATGCATGTGCAGCATTATTTAGCCCTCTGCACTAGAGAACCTTCAGCTACAGCGTTATTTAGCCCTCTGCACTAGAGAACCATTATTCAGATGCAGCGTTATTTAGCCCTCTGCAGTAGAGAACCTTCATTCAGATGCAGCGTTATTTAGCCCTCTGCACTAGAGAACCATTATTCAGATGCAGCCTTATTTAGCCCTCTGCAGTAGAGAACCTTTATTCAGATGCAGCGTTATTTAGCCCTCTGCAGTAGAGAACCTTCATTCAGCTGCACTTCCTGCTCCTGGCTTGTGGCACAAATGAACATTTGGATCGGTTGGGATCAGAGCGAGAGAGAAAGACTTGCTAAGATCATTTCTAGATAATTTCTGGTGATTGCTATTGAAATGTTAAAACCGAATTGTCCACTGAAATCAGAACTTAAACAGCCTCTGAATTCTTAATGGGCAATGCTAAGAATTGTATCCTAAATTATTAATTGCACAAAAATTTTTTTTTTTTTTTTAAACAAAAAAGCAAAGATTAGATTCCCCATGCAAACTTTGAAATGAACAAAACAAAACTGTTGGTAGTTTGTTGCACATTGATACTGAAGTATTGAAGAATCAGATGAAAATACCGTTTCTTAATACAAAAGGCTCATAGGCACAATATTGATAACTTAATCACATAGGCCTACACAATATTGATAACTTAAACACATAGGCCTACACAACATTGATAACTTAAACACATAGGCCTACACAATATTGATAACTTAAACACATAGGCCTACACAACATTGATAACTTAAACACATAGGCCTACACAATATTGATAACTTAAACACATAGGCCTACACAACATTGATAACACATAGGCCTACACAATATTGATAACTTAAACACATAGGCCTACACAACATTGATAACTTAAACACATAGGCCTACACAACATTGATAACTTAAACACATAGGCCTACACAATATTGATAACACATAGGCCTACACAATATTGATAACTTAAACACATAGGCCTACACAACATTGATAACTTAAACACATAGGCCTACACAATATTGATAACACATAGGCCTACACAATATTGATAACTTAAACACATAGGCCTACACAATATTGATAACTTAAACACATAGGCCTACACAATATTGATAACTTAAATGTAAAAATCACATAGGCCTATTATTTAGGAGGATCACCCTCGCAAAAAAGGGGTGGTTCTGAGGGTCTGTTTGTTTCAAATGAGTAGTCCTCCATATGATTTCAAATGAGTGGCCCTCCATATGATTTCAAATGAGTGGCCCTCCATATGGTTTCAAATGAGTAGCCCTCATTTGAACATGATTTCGGGTCCTTCAGGTAGCCCTCATTCCCCTGATCTATGTAGATAAACCATCACAATACAATGTTACATCTTCCAATAGGTGGTGATCAATGATAAGCTCCAGGAGCAAAGACACACATTCAAACAAGCCAAGATAGATGGAGCTCCATGCAGACATCATTAGCATAGGCGGCTGGGCCAGACTCTTTAAGCTCCATGGCAACATCATCAGCACAGGCCGCTGGACCAGACTCTTTGACATCATCAGCACAGGCCGCTGGGCCGGACTCTTTGACATCAGCAGCACAGGCCGCTGGGCCGGACTCTTTGACCCTGCTATGCAGGACACTGGGCCGGACTCTTTGACACTGCAGGACACTACAGCACATGCCGCTGGGCCGGACTCTTTGACCCTGCTATGCAGGACACTGCAGGACTCTTTGACCCTGCTATGCAGGACACTGCAGGACTCAGGGCAGAAGAGAAAGCACAATGCAGAACAAGAAAAGAGAACTGCATTTCCCAGAGGCCCCTTGTTCAACACAGAACAGGAAGAACCTTTGAGGCCTTTGATGACATGTTTCGTTCCATCCTCAGTCCTTTCATTTCCGTGAAGAAAGCAAAAGGCAAAACATGTGTTATCATGCTGACTACAATGTTGAAAAGTAACCATAGCAACTAGCGTCACTGAACTCCCAGCTCTGACAGTGACAATAGCAGTGCTCGTCATCGTCCACCTCCGCCACCAAATAGCCCGTCATGATCAAAAACCTTGCTCATGATCACGAGGCATGACGCTAACCAGAACTATCATAATCATTACAATTATCACAGTGAACGATTCAAATATCAACATATCATATCAAAATCATGAAATCAGTCATGATCACTATGACGACCTTATTAGCATCACTCCCATCTCAAACATCCCCTACGGTACCTCAAAGAACATTCTAGAGAACACGGTCACAGCCGCCACCAGAATGCACACGTCACTGTTCTGATTAGAGCACATTTGTCCTTCCATTCCACCAGCTGCCTCGGCGGGTTCTCTCTGTTTTATTTCTTTATCGCTCTCTCTCTCTACTCTCTCTATACTTTCCGGCCTTTATCAATATGCGATGTTATAGGTGTTTTTGCTTAGCTCTGCACCTTGTATTACAACTATAGGAATGGACTGATTTGATTTGAACATTATCCTGCCAACTGTGCAAGGTGCTATAGAAATAGACTGATTTGATTTGAGGTATGAAAACCATCATAATCATGCCCCCTCCACTACAACACATGTAAGTAAGTAGTATAAGTATATATACCCTTCTGATCCCGTGAGGGAAACTTGGTCTCTGCATTTAACCCAATCGGTGAATTAGTGAAACACACTCAGCACACAGTGAGGTGAAGCACACACTAATCCCGGCGCAGTGAGCTGCCTGCTACAACAGCGGCGCTCAGGGAGCAGTGAGGGGTTAGGTGCCTTGCTCAAGGGCACTTCAGCCGTGTCTACTGGTCGGGGCTCGAACCGGCAACCCTCCGGTTACAAGTCCGAAGCCCCAACCAGTAGGCCACGGCTGCCCCGATGTGGACATTAGCCTTCCTGTAAGATGCGTCTCATCACTTGTGGAGGTGGTGGCAAGAGTTAACAGCCTCAAAGGAGAGAACAAGAGATGGTGTCAGGTCACACACACACACACAGCTGTGTCAGAGTGGAAAGTCCCCAAGTCTCTTTTTTCTCTCTTTCTCTCTCTCTCTCTCTCTCTCTCTCTCTCTCTCTCTCTCTCTCTCTCTCTCTCTTTCTCTTTCTCTCTCTCTTTCTCTCTCTCTCTCTCTCTCTCCTTTCACCCCCATCGTTTCTCCATCTCTCCTTTGCTCCTCTCTCTCCCTCCTTCGTTCTCTCCCTCCTCCTCATTCAGTTTAATAGTGTAAACAGCCCTGACATCCACGCAACCCCGCAGCTCCCAGACGCCATGTGATCTTCACGCGGCTGTGGACAAGCGGACAGAGAGGGTCGCTATGTAACCGTGTCGGTGTGTGTGCGTGTAAAACATGCCACTTCGAGTACACGTGGGCAGTCATGGAGTTGGTGGCTGCTCGTGTCTGTCAAACGTGCTTCGATGCCTGCATATGCACATCTGTGTGTGTGTGCGTGCGTGCACATGTGAAGAAAAAAATGGTGTAAATAGGCCTGTCACGATGATTACGCAACCTAAAACCTAAAACCCAATAAAGACTAACATAAAGGCCCCAGCGTACTTCTGCAGATAGGAGGGAAGGGGACATATATGGCTGGCCACTCCTTCGCTGTTGTGGACAGG
This sequence comes from Alosa alosa, assembly GCF_017589495.1. NCBI lineage: Eukaryota > Metazoa > Chordata > Actinopteri > Clupeiformes > Clupeidae > Alosa > Alosa alosa. The sequence goes on along the minus strand of NC_063211.1, from coordinate 853,437 downwards.
TCTCTCAGCACAAGCTGCATCAGCCAATCGCAGTATTTGAAACAGTATCTCTGCATTAGTGTCGTCACAATACAAAAATTATGACATTGATACGATACCATGCCTAAGTATCTCGATACCAATATCAAAATAATGACATTGATACGATATCATGCCTAAGTATCTCGATACCAATATCAAAATGATACCACAGCAAAAACCTTAAACATCAACAGAATAGGCCTAGACAACAGGACATGGAACTTAAAATTCTCTTTTTTTAAATGATAGCAAATATGGCTTCTATTAAAACTTGTAATATAACATCCTCATTTTTTATTTCAGGGTATTGCGATACCTTTCTAGTATCAACACTAGTACGCTATACTCCTTTGGGTTGTCTTAACCTGTTATTGTGTGTAGGTCTAGTTCTCTACCCCAGTGATTTCACACAACACACATGGCACCCACACACGGTAGGTTCTACTTCCACGTCTTTACTTCACGTAGGGCCAGTGTGTAGGTTAGTTCTAGCTTTTCTTTTAGGTTACGTTGAGGGCCGAGGTCAGCCATACCCTATACAACGTAGCTGTAGTTTCGATGCTTTTTTCTAGACAACGTAGTTTAGATGCTGTTTCCTAGACCACATGGCTGTAGTTTAGATGCTGTTTCCTAGACAACGTAGCTGTAGTTTAGATGTTGATGTATGTGCGCCCTCAGCAAGTGTCTGCTAAAAGACTAATTAGTGTTGATTAGAGTGGTTGTGCAAGGCAATGTGTTTTGGGTCTCGTACAGGAGCAAGGAAGCCTGGCAATACATCTGACTACAGTTCATTTGAAACATCACCAGTGGCAGTTGCAGGTTGAGAGAAGCCGTATAGTTGCATTATTGTGTGATTAGGTTAAAATAACAAAATGACAACATGTCAATAATCTAATGTATTGCAATATATCAACAGATTATATAATATATGAATATATTATATAACATAGAATACAATATATCGTCCAGAAAAAACAGTTCAGGTCAAGGTGTGTGAGAACCCAAATGCAACGGAGTCTGACGTGATGGCTTGTGGGCTTGTGGTGCGGTTCACTCAGGTCAACTGCTGTGTGCTTGTCCCGTGAAGCTAGCGCCTGCCGCAGTCAGGGGCCAGAGGGGCCGACACCTGAGCCAAGCGGTCTCCTAGCTCCGTATTACCTTATCTGTCCTCATGCACTGGCAGACCGCTGTGAGTTGCGCAACAGAACGCAGGGCGATGCAGCATTTGCTCGCTCAACCGCTCACTCGCTCACCCAAACGCTCACTCGCCCAATCGCTCGCCCAAACGCTCACTCGCCCAAACGCTCACTCTTTCAGTCGCCCAAACGCTCACTCTTTCAGTCACTCTATCAGTGTGTGCTATCTGAGTGCAGGAATACCCCAAGGGAGTGTTTTGGAAAGGTCTTACTCATTTACATGAACACAAGCACACACACACACACACACACACACACACACACACACACACACACACACACATACGTACAAAACACACACACACACCTCTTTCTCTGTGTCTCTGGAGAGACATGCCCACTGGTTGTCCTGAACGCTGTACGCCCAGAAATCTGCTAGGTCCTGCGTGCCATCCCAGCCACCAAACAAATACACCGTCTCTGAGAGAGGGGACACACACACACACACAGACATAGAGTTATTCAGGTGTCACCTGTCTCACTTGGCTTGTTCTCACACACAGACGAACACACCCACACCGACAAATAAACACTGCGCTACATTGTTTTCAGGGTAACAAATGATGTAGGAATTCCGTTGAGCTTCAGAGAAAGTTTCATTTGAACAGTCACTACTACTTTACACTAGATGGTCTGAGTGAGGGCTTGCTTTTGAGCATAGATAGATAGATACTTTATTGATCCCCAAGGGGAAATTCAAGTCATGCTGCATGACTGTGTGAGTGTGTGTAAGTGTCAGTGTGTGAGTGTGTGAGTGTGTGTGCAGGGGTAGAAATTAACTTTTTGGCCTAATAGTCAAAGTGGCTAGCCTAGAAATCTAGACGCACCCTAGCGGCAGCTAACTTCGATCAGGCCAATCACATCGTGTACATAGTCGGTAGGCGGGCTTAACATAATGATTGATGGCAGAGTTGCAACGGTGTGAATTCCCTGCTACTTGAAAACAAAGAAGATGGATGTTGCTGTTGGCGAACAGCACGACTCGAGTTAAGCTTTTTTTAAGTTGGCAAAAGTTTGAACAACTAGCTCCGCTGGTGGGAAACGCATGGGACTCATGATGATGCATGCAGAGGGAATTTGAAAGACAACCGTTTATCCCGCCCCTCAGACTGAGCACTGCGAATGATAAGTCCCCAGATCCTACATCTTGATGTGGGTCCGGCTCGTCAGGCTACAAAGTGGCTGGTAGATGAAAAAAATCACCGGCCAGACATATTTTTTACTGGCCAAAACTAAACAGTGCTTTTCATAAGTAGCCAATCATTAGCCTCTTATTCAACTCTTCAGAACGCTGTAGAAGTAGCCAATCATTAGCCTCTTTTTCAACTCTTCAGAACACTGCAGAAGCTTGCACGTTCCGCTGCACGTTCCGCTGCATGTTCTATTCAAATGAACGCGCTTCCCAGAGGTCCTGTAATCAGACAGTGTTGGAGTGAAGTGGACCAATTACGTGGCTCTATCTTGGTCAGTAATCAAGGATCTTTGCTATAATGACCACTGCAAAAATATGACTGTGGCAACGGGTTTTGAGCTATGAATCACGTCTTTCATATCATTCTGTAAGTACTGGGTACGCCATCACTGAAAGTGAAGGTAAGCAAGCAATAGGCTACGTTTCTATGCAACATCTGAAACTTTCAAGTTCTGTTGGTGTGGCGATCTAGTTGTTTTCTCAGCAGATGCATGAAAGGGTAACCAAATAACCGTAAGACTCGTGAAGTTTCATTTTCTCGTAGCCGCATAGCCTATCGGAAAATAAATCCTGATCATGTCAACATTGGGCGAACGGAACCACGAGGCAAAGTGGAGTTGATATGGCAAGCCAGTTTAACACGACAGACTGAAGTAGCAGAGTTGATATGGCAAGCCAGTTTAACATGACAGACTGAAGTAGCCTATTCTTGCAGTTGATAAGCAGCTGCTTTCAACACGCCAACGTGACGCAGTATCTGCCACAATTCAGCCGCCAATACAAAAATATACGCGCCATTGGTGCTTGGGAGTGCTAAATATCGAGCCCCGTGTGTGTCTGTGTGTGTGCGTGTGTAGATCTGTCTGAAACAGACAGACAAACAGAGAGTGAGTGGGTGAGAGTGTACAAGTGTATACGTTTTCAAAATCTCACCTGTCTGCACATCAATAACCATCTGATGGCCACCTCTCATGCCAGGCCGGCTTTCATCTCCATCACCTGCCCAGGAGAGAGGGAGAGAGAGAGAGAGAGAGAGAGAGAGAGAGAGAGGCCAAAAGATGGGGAAAGAGAGGAAGTTAAGAATCATAGTGAAAGTGACAGTAAGCAGAAGTCACATGATGTCACACATTCTGTGTGTGTGTGTGTGTGTGTGTGTGTGTGTGTGTCGTACCTTTGTTGCATTTGGGGATGATCTGACTCCAGCGGGGTTTATACTCCTGCTGACTGATGTACTGGTTGAACAAACCATCTGCAGCAGATGAGGGGAAAGGAGGGTAGAAAGAGAGAGAGAGAGAGAGAGGGAGAGAGAAAAAGAGAGAGGGAGAGATCGAGAGAAATAGAAAAAGAGAAAGAGAGAGAGAGAGAGAACAGGAATGGATGATCAAGGAAGGAGCAGAGGGTAACAAGAGGAGTAAGAGAGCAAGATGTGGCAAAGGTAGTAGGGTTTGGTTATACACACACACACACACACACACACACACACACACACACACACACACACACACACACACACACGGAGAGAAATGTACAAGAGAGAGAGCAGAGGAGGAGAGGAAAGAGAGAGAGCAAAGGAGGAGAGGAAAGAGAGAACAAATGGATTACAACACGTGGCAACAGAGGAAGAGGGGAAGAGGCAGCACAGCTCATCGGCAGTCTCCATGGTCACCATCTACGCAGCTCACATCACCAAGGCTGGAGGTGTAACAGTCTGTCACATTCATGTCAGTCACACACGCACAGGCTACTGCATCACCCTAACCTTTCCCAGCCTCGTCAGTCACACACACCTGAATCATCACTCACAGACAGACAGACAGACAGACAGACACTTTCTTCATCCCGAGGGAAATTTTAGTAATGGGGGAATCGTACGCCGTCACTGAAGCATGACTCCCTGCTACGCGCACCGACTCTGCAGGTTCGGGGGTGAGCGCAGGGGATTTGATTCATGAAGGCTGTTTCACAAGACAGGATTTCAGTTAGCCGGTCAACTGTGGTGAGCGACACCCAAGTACTCTGGGAACCTGGAACATTATGAGGAAAGTTCTGGAATTTCAAGTTTGACTTCTGACAGATGTTTGGAACATTGTGAAATACCTCCAGGTCACGTTTACGTTTCCCTGCAGGCCTGTCACAGCAGCGTGAGCAAATGCAACAACATGTAACGTTGCATCCTCATGAAAACCAACTCAAACAAAATGTGAAAACAGAAAAATTTGTGTACGTAATCAGGTGTAGCCTAATCGTAGTTTAAACCATCAATTAGACAACAGAATCAGTAGGGTACCAGTTTTGTTTCATTGTACCAGGCCTACTGTATGCCAAAAGCAGGCTCGGATGAAGCTTGTTGGATTAAACACACGGTTTCCACACCGCAGTAATCAACCGTGATAAATATGATATTTGAAAAAGAAAATGGTAATTGTTATCGTCAACATTTTTATCGCGGTTTACCATCATACCGGTAATCGTTACATCCCTAGAACTGACCTAGTGTGGTGGGACTGTAGGTGAGGCCGAGTGTGACCTTGTATGGAGCATGACGGTCATATGGAAAGAGGAAACACAAGGCCAAGGCCAAAGAGAGCCCTTCCTGCTTTGTGTGCTTGCGTGGTCAGCATAAGGGTTATGCTATGGCCACAGGACTTTCAGTTTGACCCTCAGCCTTCTCCCCAACACACACACACACACACACACACACACAGCCCCAAGTTAGGTCACTATGAGGTCATTCTTAGGGTCGTATCCACTTTGCATGCAGTCCCAGCAGCGTGTGCATTAAGCAGTGCCCATAAGGCTGTGGCGGACAGTGGACACAGTAGCCATGGCAACTCAACAGTCAGTCCTGTGGCGAGGTGACGTTATAAGAGCTTCAGGTGGCACCGGGGCTGTGGTCATGTGGTCACTTCCACGTCACGGTCACTTCGGCACCACTTCATAAGGTGTCGGTCAGTTAACGAGTCAAGAGTGGCCGGTTCTTCATGGTGATTTGTACCACTTACAATTACACAACCATCTACATCTCTACACTTGGATAGATAGATGGATAGATAAATAGATGGATAGATGGATAGATAGATAGATACTTTATTGATCCCCCAGGGGAAATTCAAGGATGTGTATTTACTCTACACAAGATTTGCCTGCCATTTGTTTGTCATTACTTTCCATGACGCACGACATCTGTGACTGTGTGTATAATCTAATAACAGGCAACGTGCACTGCTGCAGCCTAGACTGCCAAAAAACTAACATCCCCTTGGGGAATACACAAAGAGTGTCTCTCTACCTCAACTTTGACCTTTGGGTTTGTTGCTGTGAAATACCACCCCCCCCCACCCCGAACTTAACTGTCTGAACTTGAACTTTGACCTGTGACACCCTCACCTGCCTCACACACACACGCTCACTCGCTCACCTCTGACGGCCTTGTCGATGAGCTCCTCGCAGGCGTCGAAGTCGCCGCTCTGCACTAGGCGTGCGTGCAGATGTGTGAGCATGGGATGTTCCAGAGCGATGCGCGTCTTCTTCTGCAACGATTCGAACGCCTCCGTGTAGTTGTGCTGCCGAAAGTGTTTCAGACACAACCGGATGGCCTCCTGCTCCCTGTACTGCTGGGCCAAAAGGCCAACACACACACACGCACGCGCACACACACACGCACGCGCACACACACACACGCGCGCACACACACACACACGCGCGCACACACGCTTAGTGCTAAAGTGAATGTTTTAATGTCCTCATCACAACTGGCACATATATATATTGACTCAACGTTTGAATAAAAAAAGGATTGTAGAGGCGAGTGTCTGAGCAAAAAAGGGTCATGTCTGTGTGTGTGGATCCATGTGAGTGAGTGGGAGTGTGTGTGTGTGTCCATGTGAGTGAGTGGGAGTGTGTGTGTAGGGGGACAGAGGCACACACACACCTTGCTGTACCAGTTCAAGCAGGGCTGGACCACGTCTGGCTCCTCAATGCCGTGGAGCTCGATGTACCAGATGCTGAAGTTGAAGCTTGGTCCCCATGACATAAGAGGCACTACACACACACACACACTATGCATTCTGGCTTGTGTCTATTGTCCTGCCTGTGTATTTATATATATTTATAAAACACTAACACAAAGGCAAATTGTTTACTACTGAATAAACAATTGGATATCCAACGCCCCATTCCACCCGTAACATAATTACAGCAGCAAGAATCAACAAATAAAACCATAAATATCCAACAGATTACACACTTTCATGAACACCAATTTCAAAAGCCATTCTGGTCAAATTAAATCTAGTGTCCTTACATTCCTTGGCCTCGCGTGGACATTTCCCCCATTCGAATGAGAACACAGCACGGCTTTCTACGCAGGTATTTTTAGATCTCTTCCTACCACCTGCTCCCAAACATTACATTCATATTTATGTTTCATAATCTTAAGAGCCCACAGAGAGAGAGAGAGAGAACATTGAAAAGGAGGAGAGCATGCTCACCACGCTATCTTAGGATTGGTCGCCTTCAGAGAAAGTGGAGGGTTATGCTCACCTATCTTGATGAACCTGCAGGGAAACATCTGCTCCTCGATCTTGTGCTTGAGCGTGAAGGTCTCCTTGTTGAAGTCATTCTTAAGACCACTGAGGGGAGGAGAGAAGAGGGGAGGAGAAGAGGAGGAGGAGAGGAGGAGGAGAGGAGGAGGAGAAGAGAGAGAAGAAGAGAGAGAAGAAGAGGAGGGGAGAAGAGGAGAGGAGAAGAGGAGAGAGAGAAGAGAGGGAAGAAGAGGAAAGAGGAGAGAGGAGAGGAGGGAGAAGAGGAGGGAGAAGAGGAGGGGAGGAGAAGAGGGGATGAAAGAGGGAGCAAGAGAGGAGAGGAGAGGAGAGGAGATTAAGATATTTGATGTAAGTACGCTCCTAAGACAAAGAGTGTTGTCTAGTTCCTCTTCCCTGAGCATATGATGTGTTCCTGCTGTGTTTAATTTATTTAATTCATCCTTTTTAAAGAGCAAGGCCTATACATTGTTTTTAGTTAAATGCAGTAACACAACAATAATAATTTTAAAAAAAACATCAACAACGTTTGCTTAACTGAACAATAACAGTGCAGGGTTGCTACTGGCTCACCTGGACAGAAGCTCGGTCATGTTCTCCTCACTCATTCCCCCAAACACCTTGAACTTCTTCAGGTTGCACACGTGGGTCTTCTCGTACTTCCCAAAGGTGATGCTCTGCACGATGGCCGGCCGCTCCAACTTCAGTGTCAGGTACTGCCAAAACAACAAGGACAAGCTGTGAGAACCAGGCATCACCAGAACGACACAAGCATCTAGAACCCAAGAACCAGAACAAGGACTGCAGCTTCAGGGTCAGACACTGCCAGGCACAGACACGCTTTTAGAACAGCAAGAACAAGAATGAATACCTCAACTTTTTGGTTGGCATTGCTGAGACCTCACAGGAGTGTTAAGAGAAATGGGCAATGTTATTAAAAACTGACTGATCCAAGATGTAGCAATGCTCCATTTGGATTAAGGTCATAAAAAGTATCAAACTAAAGAGTCACAATCTCAATATGGCACACAGGGAACCTGACTAATATGGACGTGGAGGAAACACTGTGACTAATATGGAGTACTGTGCGTACAATGTGATGAGAATTGTAACTCTAATAAAACCCTTAGAGTTCCCCTCCTACTAAGAATACCAAGTACCATACTAATACCAACAACTAATTTACCAAGAATACCAAGACTGAATACACCAAGAATTCACCTCCTCACCACTTACGGAAAACTGAATCCCTTTTCAAACCTTCAGTTTCATTTCGACATCCTCTGCCATCAAGCGCTTTTTAGAACATTCAGAAGGGAAACCTGCTCCTCACAAAGCCTAAATTACCAGTGAATTCCATCCAGGAAAACCCCCAAAGGAGCAAGGCCCCCAGTCCCCAAAGGAGAAAGGCCTTGGGCTCGAATTTAATTGACTGCCAGATGCATATGAACTAAAGCCATCATGTAGCGTGTGGAAGCATTGCACTGATTCCCACCCATGTTTGGGCTTCTGTTCGCACGCATGGGATTAAATTAGCAGAAGTTAGCATTAGCATTATGCCAAGTTATTCAAATGGCTCTGGTTCATTTTGGCTCGTTGCCGCCTTTGGTCGTTGCCGGTCAATAAAATTAGGACTTCTTGTGTACAGTGGGCTTCTGGAGGCACGGTGGGAAGGAAGAGGAAGAACCTTCATGTGTACCGGACACTACCAAGTTCACTTAGAACCGTCATGTGTACCGCACACTACCAAGTTCACTTAGAACCTTCATGTGTACCGGACACTACCAAGTTCACTTAGAACCTTCATGTGTACCGCACACTACCAAGTTCACTTAGAACCTTCATGTGTACCGGACACTACCAAGTTCACTTAGAACCGTCATGTGTTCCGTACACTACCAAGTTCACTTAGAACCTTCATGTGTTCCGTACACTACTTAGAACCTTCATGTGTTCCGTACACTACCAAGTTCACTTAGAACCTTCATGTGTACCGCACACTACCAAGTTCACTTAGAACCTTCATGTGTTCCGTACACTACCAAGTTCACTTAGAACCTTCATGTGTTCCGTACACTACCAAGTTCACTTAGAACCTTCATGTGTACCGCACACTACCAAGTTCACTTAGAACCTTCATGTGTTCCGTACACTACCAAGTTCACTTAGAACAAGTCATGTGTGCGGACACTACCAAGTTCACTTAGAACCTTCATGTGTACCGCACACTACCAAGTTCACTTAGAACCTTCATGTGTTCCGTACACTACCAAGTTCACTTAGAACCGTCATGTGTACCGGACACTACCAAGTTCACTTAGAACCTTCATGTGTTCCGTACACTACCAAGTTCACTTAGAACCTTCATGTGTTCCGTACACTACTTAGAACCTTCATGTGTTCCGCACACTACCAAGTTCACTTAGAACCTTCATGTGTTCCATACACTTCCAAGTTCACTTAGAACCTTCATGTGTTCCATACACTACCAAGTTCACTTAGAACAGAATGCACCAATGAAGCACCTCTGAAGCTGATCCTAATGCAAACAAACAAGCAAACAACATCTCTGTGGATGCACTGGGAAATACGCACCCTCACACTCCCGATGCACTAGGGAAATACGTACCCTCACACTCCTGATGCACTGGGAAAATACACACCCTCACACTCCCGATGCACTGGGGAAATATGCACCCTCACACTCCCGATGCACTAGGGAAATACGTACCCTCACACTCCTGATGCACTGGGGAAATACACACCCTCACACTCCCGATGCACTGGGGGAATAAGCACCCTCACACTCCCGATGACTTTGTCGATGATAAAAAGCCACTCATGAAAACGCTGCGCGAACACAACTTATGTGTACGACTTATGCTAGAACTTAATCTAAGAAAAATAGCACTAAACTTTTTTTCTTAAGCACAGACCATTCTGACAGGACGGCAGATCTGACAGCTGGAGAAACTACTGCTGTTCAACGCACAACTAGAATTATCCGCAACGAGCCACCGACTCATCAATGTGGAGAAACTACTGCTGTTCAACGCACAACTAGAATTATCCGCAACGAGCCACCGACTCATCAATGTGGAGAAACTACTGCTGTTCAACGCACAACTAGAATTATCCGCAACGAGCCACCGACTCATCAACGTTTCAAACGCCGTTAGGCTCTCAAAAACTGTCACTCACATAATTTTCCTCCCTCAATCAAGACGGGTGCCAATTACGCCCCTCAAGTACAGTCAAGGTGAAGATGCTTCACGCCATCATAAACAACTGCTCCTGTATGGATGGGGAGATGCTTGACGCCATCATAAACAACTGCTCCTGTATGGAGTGGGGTTGCTTGGTGGCCGCACTATGCCAATAGCAGGACTGCATTTCCACATCATTTGCACAAACATTACAGGTATGTGGATCAGTCTTGGCCACCTCTTTATTGGGAAGAGCTTTTCTCTGATGAAGACAAATACAGCCTCCATTAATCAATCCTTACTTCCCATTAAGACACACTTAACTAGACTGTTGTACCTCAAATCCCACTGCCATGCTAGCAGGACTTAGAAGCTCACACTTCACAGAGCCATTTCAGTGACTTAACCATGAGTGTGTCTAAATAATTCCATCACATTTCTGAGCACACGTAACAGTAATCCATCAGGTGTTCACATTTAGAAAAGGCTCCATGTGCCGCCGCTTCCACACAGACGCAATCCGGGCTGGTCGGTTGTAGGAGCAGCGATTACCAATAGGTGGGAGGGGTTCAGCCTCTAATGGTAACGATGATGACGATGGCGACAGCGCTCGGCTGTTAAAAATGACAGCCATCTGCCGGTTGGCAGCTCAGGCATCGACTGCCTACCGCTGTGGGCACTGCCCAGGCTGGACTGATTGCACCCTGGGAGGAGTCCACAGCAGATCGATGCTCCGTTCATCTTAAAGAGTCCTTTACACATTATCTGCCATGAGAGCTAACAGGGCGTCCTGCCGACAGTCATTAATTCAGTCCTGTGTCTATCTGCTGTAGCCCTGCTGCTGGAACATGGGGCTCATCAAACCCTGGTCATCAGATTAATCTCAGCAAGTGGAGAGCACCAGACAAGAGACTAGATGACGAAGACTGTTCATAGTGTAACTGAGGTCTAAATATGCAGCATACTACAAATTAAGGGATTCATTTGGTTTATTTTCTGTTTTTTACTCTCTATGTGGTTAGTCAAGAATGGTTTGTATCTATGACAGTAACTATCATATGCTATGCTTCCTTCAGACAACCACCACGAGTATGAGCTGGTATGTGTATGAGAAAAGCCAAGCAACAAGAGACAAAGCGAGAGAGAAAAGCCATGTTTCAGCAGGTGGGCCCAACTTGCCCACACGTAGACTCTGCTAATCTGAGTCAGAGTACCATGTTAGCTCTCATGGCAACCACTGGAAGAGCACTGTCAATATGAGCGCATCAGTGATCTAATTTAGACCAGTCGCCATAATGTCATCCATCCATTCTTGCAACCACAGCAGTGGGAAACCTTGTGTGCATCTCTGAGGTAGCCTTCAGCATGCTATTACCCTTTGAAACATGTCAGTGATTCTCCACTGACACCTTACCTAAGTAGCCTTTTGCCACTTGGACGACGGGAAGAAGAAATGTTTACCTGTGGAGGGTAGTTACTTTCAGAGGACCATCGTGAAGACTGGTCACTGGGCTTATCCACCAAGATGTTTCTGTAAACAATTAAGAAGGTTAGAGTTGATGAGAGAAGAAGCCTGGAAAATATAAAACCTGTTACAATGTGAGAAATTCGCACAACGGCACTGCACATTTCGGCCAATTTGGCATTATGCACGTACACTATAGGCTACCGACTACAAAGCAATATGCACGTACACTATAGGCTACCGACTACAAACATGTTTATTAAAAAACCGCATCCTTCGCACCACTGCCAAACAATGTGCATTTTAAGGAGCATATCTCGTGCAGATAGACTAATCTTTAGACACCTCCAGGTCATCAGCACTGTCACCATTCCTGTATCGTAACGTTTCGGTATCAAGTAACGATAGAATAATGAAATTATTGTCCTCGTGACCGTCTTGCAACTCATACTACTGTCATTAAGAGTCTAAAATAGATAGCTTGCATTTCTGCTTGGTTGATCGTTACTGTCATCATCAGATTTCCCTGGTAATACGAGCATCAGCGAGCGTAGCCAGGGTTGCTTGAAGACCTTGCTAAACGGCTAACGTTAGCTGGGTAGCAGCTAGCCAAGTTACACAACCCATCTCGTGATGATATACTAACAAAAATAAGGTTACATCAGCAAAAAAGGAAGTAACATAAGAGTTGAAAGCAGTCCGTTCTTACCGGACAGGTGGCGCCCTGAAAATATAACTGAAGATCTATAAGATGTCTAGTGCTATCTTAGTTACCACTAGGCAGACCCTAGCCAGCGAGCTCAAAACTGTTATCTAACCCCCGTTAGCTTTGAGTTGTGAATTAAGCCAAATAGCCTACATGCTAACAGTTAGCTTCGTGGCTACCTTGCATACGTTGCAATTTGTGATAAGACGAATCTGCAAATAGTGTGCAATGCAAGAACCGAAGACAAAATGTTTAAAAGCCCATTGTATTTGCAAGGTGTTGTCAGAATATGAGCGCGGTATGGGCATGAAGTTAAACGAGCTGTTTTGTTCCCTAGCCTTATCGGGCCAATTAGGTGGCTCACTTGCTAGCTAACCTGGTTGTCTAGGTGGAGTACTTGGCCCGCTTTCAACTTGGGTCGAGATGAGAATAAACATATGACCGATTAGGACACTTATGTCACCGAAATACAAAGAGAGAATCACGGTCCGTCTGTGAATGTGTTACTCACTCTGGCAAGTATGTAGAGGAGTAAGAGCTCCATTTAAAAACACTGTAGGAAAGCACTCTGTTCTCAGGAGCCACCGCCATCTTGTTGCACAAATAACAGGCAGCAACGATCGTCAAGTAAGATCTGGGAGTGACATCTCTTAAAGAGACAGTTCTAATTTATTTCTTTACAGTCCCTGATGCATCTTATAACCTAGTCATGGCCACTAGTAGCCTATGGGGTCAACATGTATTCCTCACTAGTAGCTCATGCTGGAGGAAGGATAGATAGATAGATAGATATACTATATAATTTAAATTTAAAAAATCCACAGTGTGCTTGAGGATGATCAAGCATGAGACACTTGCAGTGACAGGGCAGTAGTTCTGTGTGCATGGTGAGGTGCTCAAGAGAGTGAGTGTCATGGTGAAGGTGCAAAAAGTAGTGCAACAGTAGTCCTGTAGTTCTGTGTGCATGGTGAGGTGCTCAAGAGAGTGTGTGTCATGGTGAAGGTGCAAAAAGTAGTGCAACAGTAGTCCTGTAGTTTTGTGTGCCTAGCTGTGAATGGAGAATTTTTTGGGCATGTTTTTCTTAGCCTGTGACAGGGACAAAAAAACGGTGGAAAAGGTCAGGATGACAGGTCAATATTTTGTCAACATTGTTTTTTGATATTTACAAGGCCCACGCCTGAAACTTCCAGGAGCAGTGATGACCCTAATTGGTCAAACGTGTTAGGCTCCTGTGTAGTTATTACTGCCAGTGCAACTACTTAGTATTCAGGAGAGAGCTGCCATTCCACGCAAATGCCATCACTTGCAAAGCTGTCAGGGGACTACGATTTAGGTGCATGATCTAAAAAGCCCTGTGAACAGGTCCCAAGGCTATTAACGGTCCAGATGATTAATCTTCTGATGACTATGAGCTGTACATGTGTGATGGGCTCTAAAACAGTTTTCCCCAACCCTGCCACGACATTAGGATCAAACACATTTATTTCTTGGATTTTTCTCGAGCAATCCTTTTGATGCTGTTCATCATAAATGGCAGAGGAAGATATGTTCTTGATGGGTGCTTTGTCTAATCAGCCAAGAGATCATGGTATGTCTGAGTTTGTCATTATTACAAAGAAATTCAAATGATTCAGTCTTGCTGTTTTATTGGGATTGTCCTTTAGACAGATTTAGACTATCTCCCAGTAAAAGATACATAAAAAGCATTAATTTGTTTGTCTTAATACTCTAATCTAGCTTTTTTAGTTTAGCTCTATTTTGGGGTAAGACTTTTAGGCTGATGTATAGGCTACTTTTGAACATCAGATGTTAGATGAATCCCTCTTGACCCCTTTTCATGTTACGTGTGTGAGGGAGCGAGCTCACTAACTGTATGTCTAAGTGTGTTGGGAAGTTTCACTTAACATGTCAAGAAACCAATTTTCGATGAGCTGTGTTTCAAATTCGCACACTGGCTCTTCCCACTGTAATCACTCACAGCCCACGGACATGGAGGGGACGCGGGGAACGGTCCGGGGCGTCATTACGCGGGTATAAAAACGTTTTGGTGCGTCTATGCATTGATTACTACCATAATTTCTCATGTGACCCACCCATTCCTCCTTGACCCTCACAATATCAAAGCCAATTAGCCGAGGTGATTCATGGTCAGAGCGAAGTTGTCTTTGTCCGGAAGCGAGCTGATGTAAGGGAAGAAGATAATGTCATTTCAGCTAAGTGCGCCAGCACTTCGGGGTGCTTGGCAAGACGCCATCCTTAATTCACCATAAATGGACATCGGTCAAGATTTTCATCTGTCCTATACAGTGTTTCCACCTATGCGTCATCATGCGTCAAAGGATTCCTTCATGTGATATCCAGACCTTTGTTTTGCTTCCATACCGTCATATAGCCTAATTCTCTATTTCACAGTCTCTCACTTTTGTCCCACTTTTCAAGTCCATTGCAGTTTATTTCCCAATGTTGCTCTAACATGATTTTAATTCATCTGAGAATGCGCACACAGTAGCCTATGCCATCGCATAGACGCGACACATAAACATGTCATGGGTAACATGTGTGGCAACCTGTTAACGATCTCTGACCAGCCAATACAGCCCCCCCCACACACACACCCCCGCCACACACACACACACACACACACACCTCAATGACTGTGCAGGGATTCGATCACGTGGGAGGTCCCTTTAAGTTTCCACCGACAGAGGCTGCGGCCATCACATGATGAACATGATTTAATGAAAACGCAGGGGCAGAGACCCGCGGAGCAAATGGAACTGCGTAGCCTATGCCATAGCCTACTCACAGTCAAATCAGAAAAAGTGTGTTTTTTGGAAATCAGTTTTACACAACCGGCGAAGTAAATCTAAATGAAAGCCAGGAATGAACTTGCACTTGACATCCTGCAAGACTTCGAACAGCTATAGGAGAAATCCGAAAAGTGCTTTTGTCACACCTTTTTTCTTCTTTCGGTGTCTGTGCGTATTAGAATAATCAGTTATTTATAGTAGGCCCTAGGCTGCTATGCACACATTGATTCTAGTAGCCTACGATGCTTTATCAAACTTCGCCGTCAACCGCAGGTGATTTCCCTGCATGTTGTTATTACGCTGACTAGGAGGGACTAGGGAGGTAGTTTTCAGCAAGTGATCTGGGACGGCGCAGAGGATTCTGCTGCGGGCTGTGACTGCTTGCTCCGAAGAATGCGCTTGTTGCTACGAGAAGATTGTTGGTCAGTTTTCTTATGGCAGTTCGGGTCCGCATTCCAATGTACGTTGCGCACATATTAATAGGCCTCTAAACCATATCGACATGGCAAGTTTATCAACGACGGAACACGAGATTGTTTGTTTCATTAAGGCTTCAGCTGAAATCCAGAGCTTCAGCTGCTCGTTTACCCTAGGAACATCACGCCCCCTAACTGCGTAGCTGGCATAAAGATGTCACAGGAACTAATGGAGTGCACAACCGGTCAGCAAGAGACCAAAAGGGAGCCGAAAAAATGACACAATCAGGGAGTATATTATGTTTACTGTCGAAAATAAGACTGTATTTTGAGAAACAGAGGAAAGGGCCGAGGTAGGGGATAACTCTGCTCCCGGAATCATGACAGACGAGCTTCTGGCATTTTCACCGGGGACGCACTTTCATAAGTTGCGCTGTTATTTCAGTACCGTCGTCATCGTTACACAAGATAAAGCGGACATGGGTGACGTTCCTATGATCTGAACATGGAGGTTCAGTTGCAGAGAGGAAGATCGTGGAACCAAACGTCCTACAGTCTACTGCCAATGGTAAGAAGACATGTTTACGGCTTGTTTTGTAGGCTACATCCAGAGGCTAGCCCCATGGAATAACAGCAGGTTTAAAATTATTTAAAAAGATAATGATAAGCCGCAAATAA
>NC_063211.1:827206-832206 GCF_017589495.1 Alosa alosa | reverse complement strand
CCATCTCCCCAGCTTCCTCTCTCCTTCTTCTCTTCATCTCTCTCTCTCTTGTTCTATCCATTACTCTCTCTCCTCCTTTCCATCTATCTGACCCTCACTGGGTTGACAGTTATGCATATACATGCAGATGTTTGTATGATAAGTCTGTGGATGTATACGTTTGTACATTGTGTGTGTGTGTGTGTGTGTGTGTGTGTGTGTGTGTGTGTGTGTGTGTGTGGGAGAGAGAGAGAGAGAAAGACACAGAAATAGGGACCCATATGAATGTTTAAATAAATGGATTCAGACAGTTTTAAGACGACTTTCCCTGTTTGTTATATTGCAGCCTTATGCTACAATCTTTGTCCCTCATCAGTCCATATTTTGTACCCCATTATGACATAAAGAAACACTAGATTTTAGATATCTTTAGAAATGCTAATTTACTAAAAAGGAAATAAAAGTCTCAAGTATTCATACCCTTTACCCTTTATGAACTTAAAATGTAGCCCAGGAGCCTCCTGTTTCTCTTGATCATATTTCTACAACTTAATTGACAGTCCACCTGTCGTAAATCCAATTGCTTGAACACTTATGTCTATGTGAAGTATCACAGCTGATGATGAATATTAAGGGGGAAAAACAAGCCATCAAGGAACTCCATGCACAGAATTGTATCGGGTCACACACTGCAAAAACTGCTTATCTAATCAAATCTAACCAGGTGTTATTAATATTATATCAAGATCAAAAATTGTAGTTGGTATTGTTTTCGGTACAAAGAGACTTACCTAGCATTTCTCGTAAAATCATTTGACTTAATTTAAGAAGAGTTTGACTTATTTTGAGATGTCTCACCCTGAAAACAAGCAAATTTGGCTGCCAGTGCATTTAGCAAATTTGTCTTGATAAGACATTTTAAAATAAGTCATCTTAAATCTTAAATATTCTTAAATTAAGTCAATATGATCTTTCAAGAGAGCGCTAGATAAGTCTCTTCATACTAAAAACAATAGCAAATAGATTTCATGAATTATAGTATTAGGAAGTGGTTTATAAAATATGTATCCTCACCCTAACTAATCATTAGTGCATATGTATGTAACAACTGTTAAAGGAACCGTATGTATCCATATGTATGTAACGTGTATCCCCTCCCCTTCCCCCCTGACTGGCAGAGCTGGCAACCCAGATGCCGAAACACTACTGACTTTGTGATTAGTAGATAGGTGGAGGGTGGCGCATCAGGCCAAAACACAACATGACAACATCAACATCAGTTGAGGGCTGCAACTTACAAATACTTTATTTATGAGAATTAACATAGGAGCAATGCTTTACAAATGATGAACAAAGCATTTTGTAATAGTTTGCAACTGGTTTATAATGGGAAAATGATTTCATTTATAAGTGGTTGTTTCATTATTTATTAAGCATAAATCATCACAAACAGATTTTTTGGATAGGCTTATTTACTACGAACAAACCATTTATAACTGTGTGAACAAATGCTTTACTGATGATAAATTATGTATGAACAATAAATTACTAATGATGAACAAACCATTAACTAATAAGTAACAAAGGCTTAATAAATGATGAATTGTGTGTAGTTATTATAACGTGTTACCAAGATTAATAACACTACAGATCTGGGGAAGGCATTTTAGCGTTGAGGGTACATAAGAGCACACACACACACACACACACACACACACAGGGTTTAGTGTACATAAGAGCACACACCCACACACACAGCGTTGAGTGTACATAAGAGCACAGTGTCATCCATCAATCAGTATTTTGAACTTTTCCACAATCATTTAAGACAAACAGCACTTCTGCTGTCTGAGCAGCCCTTTATAGGCGATTACCGACCAGCAATGCTCTGAGCAGCACTCTATAGGCGATTACCGACCAGCAATGCTCTGACCAGCCCTCTATAGGCGATTACTGACCAGCACTCTATAGGCGATTACTGAGCAGCAATGCTCTGTGTTCAGGTGGGAACACTCAATTAACGGTTTCTGCCGAAACATGAACATGGTGTCACAGGTAAACACAGAGCACATGACAGAAAACAATACACAGACTGGCCACCAGGGCGGCACAAAGTCATCAGGCCAGGCCAGATCCTGACACACACACACACACACCAGCAGGGCGGCACAAAGTCATCAGGCCAGGCCAGATCCTGACACACACACACACACACACACACCAGCAGGGCGGCACAAAGTCATCAGTCCAGGCCAGATCCTGACACATGGTTATCCACTGATCCAACCAAGCTGAGATCTGAGCATGAGGGAGGATACTCTGAAGAGTGGCAGAAAGGCCTCAAATCCAGCTCTACAAAGCCTGGACGTGACACCCTGTACGTGACACCCTGTACGTGACACCCTGTATGTGTGTGTGTGTGTGTGTTTATGTGTGCCTCAGGGTGTTCAGATCAGATTCAGCATGTGATTTCTGACGTGACACCCTGTTCACGTCATACCCACAAACACTTGATGCTGTAATCACTGCCAAAGGTGCTTCAAGCTAATCACCGATGTCTGAAGGTGGTTGCATATTCTTTAAACTCCATACAGTCAGCGGACCTATAGGGTAGATTTGCCTATTTGGCACTATACGGTGCCGTTTGAGTGTGTGTGTGTTTGAGTGTGTGTGTGTGTGTTTATGTGTGTGTGTGTGTGTGTGTGTGTGTGTGTGTGTGTGTTTATGTGTGCCTCAGGGTGTTCAGATCAGATTCAGCATGTGATTTCGGACGATTATCATCTGTTCCCTCCCTCATGCAGTAAAGATAGACAGGCGGAGACACACACACACACACACACACACACACACACACACACACACACACACTCACACACACACACACACACACACACACACACACACACACACACACACACACACACACTGCGTACACACACACACACATACACACACACACACACACACACACACACACACACACACACACACACACACACACACACACACACACACACACACACACACACACAGGGTACATTCTGTCTCCAGATCTTTTTCTGCATGCCATCTCTCACTTCCTAAATGGCCTACATTGATAAAAAGGGACTTGGCAAGGCGGCCATTTTTAGCCTTCCCCATAGCCTCTTCCCCTGGGCCATAGGATGAGAGACCGAGCTCCGCTCAGCCTCCCACACACACACATACACACACACACACGCTCAGCCTCCCCACCTGTAAGGAGCTGCGGAGGAGTTTGTAACACACACACACACACACACACACACACACATAATAATGCGCTAATGCAAGGTCATGAACACACAGTTAAACATGTGCAGACAGGCTTTTTGTTTATTTATTTGTTTCGGTATTTAAACCTCTTTTCTCTCTCTCTCTCTCTCTTTCCTTGGGTAACCAGTTTTTCTCACACACACACACACACACACACACAAACACACACACACACACACACACACACTGTTGCTGTGAAATTGTGCATTCAGCTCAGCTGACTTTAGCTTGGTGTTTGTACAAGACTCTGCTGCCATCCAGATTCTGAGATCAGTATGTTTTGCCCAATGCGTGTGTTTGAGTGTGTGTGTGTGTGTGTGTGTGTGTGTGTGTGTGTGTGTGTGTGTTTATGTGTGCCCAATGCAGCCCTTCTCATCCGTACCCAGTGAAACGGCTCACTGTGTTTGTGTGTGTGTGTGTGTGTGTGTGTGTGTGTGTGTGTGTGTGCTGTAATGCAGCCCTTCTCATCCGTCCCCAGGGAAACGGATCACCGCTTATGAGCATGTGTGACATCCATTACTGTCACATCTATTTACCGCCTATTCTTATAGCCAATGTCCATGAGCTGTATAATGTATGGATTATCAGGTTACCAGTCAGCTGCTCTACTTAACATATGTGAAATTGCACCTCTACAAATGCAATCGGAAATAATGTCTTAATCATTAATGGATTCTATATTTGTTGGACAGCTTTACTGCACATGTCCTTTACTGTCCATGACATGAGTTTAGTGTCCCTATTTAACCCCTTAAAGGTGTAGGTTTTTGAACGTTCCAAGTTCCGCAACATGAGGTTAGTGTCCCTACTTAAGGACCATGACCAGTGGACCTGTCGGTTCCGTTGGTTATGGAGCCTCGGTTATCTCCAAGAACGGTTCTTAGACTGAAGAGAGATGAGTTCCCTGTACAGCTGGTATGAGATTGCAACACTGGGGCCATTTCTTCTCCTCTCTTGTTTTGAGGGGTGAGAAGGACTTGGGGGAGTATTTATTGCGAATGATTGTCTGCTTTACTGATGTACAGGGAACTGACCTCTCTTACTGTACGTACACACCGCCGCCAACTTGAGCTTCCAAAGATTGAGGAAGTCATTAATTTTCAATGGAAGCCGGCTTCTCTCAGCTGCAAGAAGCCGCAAATCCGTGGGCGTCGCGTTTTGGGCGTCTTACAGTTTTTTTCAACTGCTTACACACTAAATCTTTGCTTGTCACACAATTTTCTAAACATGTCCTCCAAACATCATAACCCGACACCAAATCTGCAAAACCATACACTAATTCTCAGTGTTTGACTCAGTTTTCAATTGACTAAAACACATTTTGCAAAACATCACACACAATTTTCTACCTAACACACAAAAATCTAACAGGAAGTAACTTGATTTCGTTCTTCAAACACAACCCATCAAAATGCCACACTAAATCACCAGTGCTTCACTCTATCTCTTCACATGTGTAAATACTCATTACTTTACGGAACACCATCCAATCATTGCCTTAGTATAGGCCTATGAATAGACATACTGTACTCTCTATATAGGTATGGATCCTTTCAATCTGCTCCTAGAAGATTTCCGGTTGAAATATTCAGAACCAATGCAGATACTTTGAAAATTACAGTAATCGGACTTTAGCTTACAGTAATGTTCTACAAAAAGTTGACTTTATGTAAAATTTTTCTTTTTACTCTATTTTTGTTTGACCCCCCGTGGAGTTTTGAAAAATA